>NC_133654.1:50656538-50956538 GCF_009905375.1 Apium graveolens
TAACATCATATACACCATAATACCACACTAGGCTTGGATGATCTCGACTCACCACTTAAGTCACTTGGTCGCTGACTAAACAAAGTCTTCAAATTTGGGCTTCCTAACTCAATGTGCCTTTCCTAAATTATCCAAAACCTATTGACCCTCACTTGTGCCTTTTTCTCTACTGACCTTATACTATCTTACAACTATGGTGGTCGACCTAATACTCACTTCTAAGTGTTCTAAAGCTATGTGGTAAGTGAAAGTGCTCACTGGTGCAAATTTCAGAATGGTAACTAAGGTTTCTTGAGTGCATTAGACACTCTTAAACTACAGGTTTTTCTTCAAAATTTTTACACAAGACTCTCCTGACCTAAGGGCATCTCACAAGCTTGATGTGGCTCAAAGGCCTGGCTTGGGCCTTCTTGGGCCTAAGCTAAAATTCCAAGGTTCCCCTGTTTTTCTGGGCAGAAAATGCCCTGACTTGAATTAACTTGTGACACATGGTTCTAGCTCATATCCTATGAACTATGGTTGGAAAAACTTCTCTGACATACCCTCTAACTAAGGCCCAATTGGGCCTAATGAGGGCCTACCCATGACATGGCCAAATCTCCCTATTTCTAAGTTGCAACAAAACTGTCCCCTGCTGGACAGATTTTGTTATTCTACTTGTGCACCTAACCAAATGACATGCAAACCTCCAACCAAATCCTAAAACCTATTATATACTCCCCATACTAACTTCTGGTAGCTTGGGCCTCAAAGTGCACATCAATGACATGGTCAAAACTCACTCTAAATCTCAGGGTACTAAACTGATTTTTCTGCAGAAACTATAACTCTCATTTTTCCAAGGCCTTGACTTGACAAACCTATCTAACAACAACTCAAAACTTAAACAAAGACTTATACATGGTATTCTACTGAACTAACTCCCTTTTTCTCAAAATAACCTTGGTGAGATCATCCTTACCTAAGGTGCAACTATGGCAAAACAAAAGAGACTACTCTTTACAAATCACAAACCTTTATGCTCTTGAAGCAACAAGATATATATTTTTTTTTATAATAGATAACCACGAATTATTACCATGCAATAAGAAGTATAAATCAATATTAATACATTATTCCTACTGAAATTAAGGCTCACTAACAACATGAATCTAAATGATCAAAACTTCCAAAAAAAATCAAAAGTGATTTACATGCATGCATGCTTTCGGATCTTTCAAGCCAAAGCAACATGATTTCCAAATAAATTTTTATCATAATTCAACATGCAAGCCTAACATGGATTACAACTAAATGATCAACTAGCATGCAAAAGGGTTTTATCAAGCTTTCACTATAAAATTCACGTGGTCATCACAAAATACACAAAAATGTAACAAGGCAACAAAACACCATCCATTCGGCTCCTATCAAGTCATGGCCGAATGGATTAGGGTAAGAACAACATTTCATAAGTGTAACACTCTTATGTCTAGCCATTCTTGACCCTATGATACTATATCTCATGGTGAAAGCCTTAGATTCACAAGAATTAAGGAGGTTCACTTTGAGTTTAACAAAACATCACCATGCAAGGTCAAAACATAGGTTTTTCACTCTAAACTTTTGAAATATATATAAGAATAACATATAGGGAGTAAAATTACTTGGATATAAGATGATTGTTTGAGTGAGAGTTGAAGAAAGAAGGGGATGGGGCTCGGTTTTGGTGGTTGCCGAGAGGGGAGGGGAAAAACCGAGAGGTGAGGAAGGAGGGAGGGAGAAGAGAGTGAAGTGGTGGGGTGAAGTGAGGTGATGATCACTTCTTGGACTTGTTTTTATGCATTGATTTGACTATAATGTGAGTGGGTTTGAGATTTTACAAGAGTAACCCTCCAATATAGTTAGGTAGATTTGCATGCAAGGGTAAAGGGGTAAATTGGTTAGCAAAATGTGAGTTAGTGGGGTTGAGAATGTCTTCTTTGCCCTTTGATTAAATAGAAGAGAGTTTGCATGCAAGGTTATTCATGTAATTTGATAAATATGACAACTAAAATTTATAATGATTTATTTTTATAAAATAAAATACAAGTTCAAAAATTATAAAATTTATACCATAAATTAACTTGTATTTTTAGAGACTTTATAAAATCATTTTCAAAATTTGTGAACAAAATGCCTTTTAAAAGAAGATTTTTCCAAAGCTTAGAATATTCCTTATAAATCAAAAATAAAGAAATTAAATAAACTCTTGCTTTGAAAAATCATATACTACCCAAAGCAAATTTATAATGCAGAAATTTTCACTCACACAAACGTACAATCATTGAATATATTTTCATTTGACTTAATATTATACCAAATTCACAAATAATATTACATAAAATGCCGGTCGTAACAATATGTCCTTTTCTCCCACATTGGAAACAAGTAACTTCTGCTTTTCCCGTCGAACATTTTCCAGAATAGTGTCCCCTTTGCTTGCACTTAAAACACGTGACATTTGGCTTGTTGCAATTCCCCGTATGCTTTCTACCACACGTTTTGCAATCAGGTACAGGCGGTCGAATAAGCCTTTGCTGAGTTGGGGCAGGTAGTCAATTACCCATCCTCTGGTTGTTTTGTTCTAGCCTCCTAAAGTTTACTTTTCCTCGAGCTTGAAATCCCGGCCTTTTGTTGAAACGATTCTGAAAATTTCCTGGTCCTTTCTCTTTCTGAGCTGCTTCACTTTCACCTTCAATAATCATAGCCTTCTGAACAACAGCCGTATAAGTTGTCAGTTCAAACACAGCGACCCTGCTTTGAATCCATGGTTTCAGTCCTTGCTGGAATCTCTTGGCCCGCTTCTCGTCCGTATCCACTTGCTCTGGAACAAACCTTGCCAATTCAGTGAACTTGGTCTCATAATCTGCAACCGATAAGTTGTCTTGCTTCAGCTCCAGGAACTTGATCTCCATCTGGTTCTTCATAAAACGAGGAAAATATTTCTCCAAGAAAAGATCAGTGAATCTATCCCAGGTCACCACATCTTCTCCTTCCAAAGCTTTCTTCGATTCCCACCAGTAATTAGCTTCGCCTTTCAGAAAGTAGCTAGCGAAATCCGTCTTCTGTTCTTCCTCAACCTTTACCAACGAAAAAGCCTTTTCCATCTCTTTCAGCCAAGCTCTCGCTTTTTTAGGATCCGTAGAACCCATAAATTCCGGTGGCTTCACCGACTGAAATTGCTTGAAGGTGACCGTAGGTGCTGCTGGTGGTACTTGACGTCCTGGATGAGCGGCTTGCTGTAACATCTGTTGCTGGAACTGCTGCTGTTGCTGCTGTATTTGTTGTTGCATCATCAACATCTGTTGTTGCATGAGCTTAAACATTTGATCCATCTGGTTATTATTATTTTGGCCCTCGGTGTTTCCATTCGATGAGTCGGGTTGTGCTTTTCTTTTGGGTGCCATCTTTCTGGTAAATAAACAATGGGTCTTCTTTAATAACAATATATTAAACGTATATTAAAACAGTCGATTTGGGAAAATAAAACAGCTTATTAAATAACTGAATAGATAAAACAGTATGATGTGTTTAATTTTTTTTTTTTAAAACATTAGGGTACAACATGATCATGAATAAAATGACATTTGTAAATATGCAATGGTACTGAAATAAATGTAAATGCTTAAATAACTGGAAATAAAATAAAGAAAATATGCAAAAGATTATCTCATATATATATATATATATATAGGTAGAACACCAGCTACAGGTGTCAGTGCTTGATACAAAAACTTATGATATAACAGTCTTACTGCTACTACTATCAGTCAAAATCAGTAGCTACACTCATACAAACTAGTCATACAATACTATGCTGCCTCTATCTACAAAATATACATAATACCACACTCATCGATCTGCTAGTCTTAAAATCCTGGTGGCACGTGGCTCAACTCCTCCTGCAATGCCTCTAGCACTGCCTCGGTAAGTCCCAATGCTCTGCGATATGCTGTCTCTGCACTAAGATCCTGCTGTCTCAAATCAGTAAGCTGCTGAGAACTAATCCGGTGAATCTGATGTAGCCTCTCTCTCAGTATATAATCTGGTCGTAATGCTCTGACAGGTCCATCTGCCTGCATTTCATACAATCCAAGGATCTCTCTACACTAGTTCTGCCATCTAATCCTCTCCTCCCTCTCTGCCTGAAAGCGCTGGTAAGTCACTGTATGATGCTCACAAAGATCAGTGCTGGAACCTCGAGAAGGTAATGGTCCATCTACCACGATCTCATCCATAAACTCTGGCTGAGGAAACTGATAAACTCCTGGAACAGGTGCATAAATGGCTAATGGGGCAGGGAATAAGACAGGCTGCTCCATAGGTGCATACACTGGCGGCTCTGCCTCTGGCTCCATCTGTGGCATCTCTGGAATCTCGACTGGTGGCATAGGAATCTGAGGCTCTAAATCCTCCCACTGCGGAAGATCAACCATGTCAGGAATATCGAACATCGGAAACTCTAAAGGTGGAAAATCTGGTATCTCTGGCTCAAAATATGGAAAATAATCTGCAAAACCTGGTACCTCTGGGGGAAGTGGTATCTCTGGTGGTGGTCCAGGTGGCAATGGTGGAGGTAGTGGCAATGGAGGTAAGATCTGCTCTGACACTGGGGCTAATACCGGTGCATCCACTGGATCTGTCTCGGTCCTCTCCGTAGATGATGATAAAGAAGCCATCTAATATACATAAAAATAATAACACAAAAACAATCAAAACGCAATCCTAAAACTCATAACTTCTAATCACATAAACAAACAATCCTAACACTCTTACTCTCATCCTATCTCATTTTCCTATCTTATCTTAGCCCTAACGTTCTTGTTTTCAAAGGTCAAACCTAAGCTCTGATGCCAACTATAACACCCTCCAAATCCGGGGTATAGATTTGGGGCATTATTAACAACAATTACCAACTAAACCTGCACAAGCGGAATATAAATATAATAATTACCCCGAATTATCACTACTCAGGATCTTTTAAGGTCTGAGTTTGAAAACAAGAACCACATACTACACTTTATTACAAACCCAACTAAATAAAACCTGTCTCAAGAACTCTCTTTGTTACAAAACTTTATTCTATCTACAATCTCACTACACAACTTTTATTCAATTCCACAAGACTTTTATTCAACCCAATATTACTAATTATCCTGCTACACCTGATCTGACAATTCAAAGCTCTCTTCGGGAATAGGAAGGAACACTCTTGGTATAAGAGGGTCCCGCTACTTGACTCGCTTCTTGACTATGAGGGTCCTGATGGGTTTCATTCTCTACCTTAACTGTAAAACACTAGGAGTAACAATAAAAAGGGATGAGCCAAAATTGCTCAACAAGCCTGCAACAAAATATATAGTATAAAGAAAGAGAAATGAGTGAACCAATAAGCTGCTGGTTGGAACAACCATCTGAATCTGTATAGGATAGTAATTTGCCAATGCTAGCGAGTACCAAATGAACAAGACTGGAAACAAGAACCAACATATGCACTATAACCTGCTGATCAGTCAGAATATAGTGCGGATCTATACCCAACTGCATAGACCCAACCAACATAAGGAGTACTCAGGCAACTATGGCCTATTAAATAATGGTCTGGGTAAAACCCAGCCTGTATAGTAACCATCCAGTCCAAGGCTTAGCATCCGGAACAATCGGAATGCTATTGATATATCCCAACACCAGGATATACCAGAGTATATGTTACAAGGGGAAAGGAATTGAAATATGAACAGGGAATTTAATAAATTGGGTGAATCAAGAATTGAAATGAAATTGGAAACAAGCAATAATAAATGGGTAATAGTGTATATGAACAATGATTATCAAAGAGAACTGATACGATAGAAAAGAAATATAAATCACTATTCTGAATTTAGAATAGGGGAAAAAAACTTGCCTTGCGCGTACTTAACCTGGTTTAACTCACCACCTTTTGATCCTAGCTTGCTTTGCCTTGCTAACACTGAACAAATCATGGAAAGATAGGCGTTTAGATAACTTACTATATACGTGTATCTTGAATTGATATCACGCAACTTTATCAGTCTACCCATGCGTTTCTATCTGACTCGCATATATACACATACATTTATATAACACATCTATTCACATAATCACGTAAAGCACGTAGCAAATAAAGCACATAATCAATTTCTAGATTTATAATTATTTTTAGAATCAATTCTAGACTTATACCTGCATTACTAGTCTTATCTGATTTTATTATAATTTTTCGGGATTTATTCGGCTCAATTATACCCCTATTAGGACCTACGAACTATCAATTATCACCCAACCACTCTCTTTTCGGAAGAAATTATAACTTACAACTATTTTTATTGGATTCGTCTCATTTTTCTGAGTCTAGAGGTCTTCATTTCACTCAAATCGGATTAACGGTTGAATTATTATAAATTAAACAAGATTTAATTAATTAATAATTAATTATAAATAATTAATTATAATTAAATGATCCTTAATTATATTTTTAAATAATTAATTAATAATTATTATATTTTAAAATAATTAATCCCTAATTATTAGGAATTATTATTATTTACTATAAATTATTATTATTTATTCGATCAGATCGATCATTTACAAATAATCAATCAACTTAATTAACCGATACGCTATTTATCGAATAACTACGAATTACTCGAATTATAAATCACATAACGATTAATCACTCGTATAACTACGAGCTACTCGCGATTCTCGCCTAATTATCGAATTATTCTATTATTATTGAAACTCATACGATTCGCTAAACAGATAATTACCGATAACTATTTATACGATACGAATGATTATCACAATATTATTCGAATAACTAACGCTCGAATAATAATTCTAATTATCGAATCATTATTCGCACTATTAACTAATTATTAGATTATTAATCACCTCACTTAATTATTTCTAATCCTTATTTACTAATTAATTACCTAATTATTAATTAATTACCCAATTATTAATTAATTAGATAATTAATAAATAATTAGATAAATAATTAAATAATTAATTAAATAAATAAATTCAAATTTATAATTTAATAAAATAATTCAGAAATTATAAATAATATTTTTCAAAATATAAAACTAATTTTTAATTAATTATTAGAATTATTAAAACTAATTTTTAATTACTAAAATATAAATAAATCATTAATTTAATCATAAACACAAAATCAGGAATAGGTTTTGGGTTGCAAGGATCAAACTCGGGTCGAAACCGGGTTGCAACCGGGTCGTCCCAAACCCAAACAGGTCGGGAAGAACACCGGCCAAAAACCCAGAACCCGACGCCGGCGTTTGATTCCGGTGAGCACGAAACGCTTGATTCCAGGCTCGATTCTTCTGTGGTTTCGAAGCATAGCAATACCACAATGTCCCCCCAGCTTTTCTCCTTCGTTTTCGTCGACCACAACGGCCGGAAACGCGATGAACACGGCGGCGGCGGCTAAACTCCGGCGAGCTCGAAACAGACTCCAACAATCACAAACCCGGTACCAAATGACAGGAAAAACGACGATCTACACGACTATGCTAACAGAATCATCAAACAATCAACAGAAATCAAAACCCGAATTCAAAGATTAAACCCGAAATAACAAATCAAAAATCAAGAAATCAATCAACAAAAATGTTGACATAATCATAAACTACGAATCACCAGCTTCAATTTGACTACTTACATGAACGATTTGGACTCCGGAATCACCTTCAAATTCACGATTGATTCTGCTGCCCTGTTCTTCACCAAAAATCCTAACCCTAATTCCTTTTCTGATTTTCTTTTTATTTTCTGATTTTTAAGTATAATTAACTGATTTAATTACTAATAAATCAGGTATTTATATTTATGAAAATAATTCCCCTAAGTAAAATTAAGGGTCTAATTACACTCCTAATAAAAATATTTGGCTCCAATTTTTATAATTTTTGGGTATTAATATCGAATTTTTAAATATCCAATAAATACTAAATAAATAGTAAAAATTCTCAAAAATTGTGAAAATTACAAAAATACAAAGAAAAATGATATATGATAATTTCATGATCATATAAAAATAAAAATATAATTTTTGTGGGGTTTTTGATACCCGAAGGGGTCCGGAAAAGTCGTTTTTCGCGAAAAAGGTCAATTTGTAAAACGTCTAGGGGTTCAGAATAGCGATATGGTATAGGGCATTTTTAATAAAATAGAGCCAATGATTTTGTTTGAAATATGGGCTTTTAAAACATAGTTTTTGAGCTGTACAGGTTTTGATATAATATATATAACTGACGATAAAATGCTCAATAAATATCCAAAACACGTTTGGATCAAAACAGCCAACACATAGCACATAGCAGTTAGGGTTTAACAACTTAACATATTTAATCACATAATAATACACATAATTTATCATTATTATAATATAATACAAGCGTAATTCCTCGGTCGTTACAAATCAACTATTTGACTATGGACTAACTGTTGACAAAATTCCTATATTCTGTGACAACACAAGTGCCATTGCCATTACTGAAAATCCAGTGCAACACTCAAGAACCAAGCACATTGACATCAAGTACCACTTCATAAGGGAATATGTGATGAAAGGTACAGTGGAACTTCATTTTGTTCCAAGTGAAAAGCAGATTGCAGACATATTTACCAAGCCACTTGATGAATCAACATTCACAAGATTAGTAAGTGAGCTAGGTATGCTTAATTATTCATAATTTTATGTTCTTATTGCAATTTGTATTGAAGCCTGAAATGAATTTGTTGCAAGAACAAAGTTGGCTTTAAGTAAAGATTATTCTATCAATGGATATTCCCTATCTGTTGAAAGCCAAAATTGTTTTATCAACGGATGTTCATATCTGTTGAAAGACAAATACATTTCAGGTAATTTTATCCTTCAACGGATAAAACTGTGTTAATCTTTAACGGATAACTATTTACCTCAACCGTTGAAGTGTCACATCAGTTGCTTTAAGTGAATCACAGCCGTTGATTCTTTTACTTAACCGTTGATACATATATACACAGTTGTATGTATTTATATTAAAGGCAGTTTTCAGAATTTCTACAGTTTTCTTTATTCTCAAACGGCTGTAATTTACTTAAAAGTATTATTTAATCATTCTATTTATGTTTTAATTCGAGAAAGTATAAAAGCCCCTTGAATTCTTATTTTCACTTTACGCTTTCTTGCAATTTTTATTCTATTTCTCTCCCAAAACTCTCAATCTTTCTCTGCAACCTCTACTCACAACAATGGCACCAGTAGTCAAGATTATGTCTCAGTCTGGATTTGTTTATGAAAAGAACAATTTTGTAGCCTTGGTGGAAAAGAATGAAGCCCACTCTGATTATCACAAGATGATGGACTTCATCAAAAACTGCAAACTAAGCTATGCAATGCTGGAAGCCCCAACTATCTATTGTGAGGTAATTGAGGAGATTTGGACAACTGCAGAGTTCAATTCCACAGATATGACCATTGATTTCTCTCTCAAAGGTAAGGATTACTGTATTAACTGTGATGATATACAGTCTTGTTTTAAGCTACCTGAGAATAATACCATGACACCACACACTGATAATGATGTATCTGCTATGTTAGATTTCATAGGCTATTCTTTTGATTCTGCTAGTTTAGGGAGCATTAGAAGAAAGGGCCTTAGGAAAGAGTGGAGTTTTCTTGGAGATGCCTTTATCAAGGTTTTCTCTGGGAAGATTAGCAATTTTGATGCCATAACTTCATCTCTTGTCAATATGCTCTATATGCTAGTTTCTGATAGGTACTTTAATTTTAGCAACTATGTCATGCTAGAATTAGGTTCCAGGTTAGGTAACAAAGCTAATAGACCTCATAACATCTACTATGCTAGATTCTTTATATTATTGGCTAACCATGTTGCTGAAGGTTTGGTCATAACTAATGAGAACAATAAACTCAAATGTTGGGCACAAGAGAAAAGGGTCTTTGTAGACCTTTTGAGAATTAACCTCAATAGCCAGGTGTCATTGGTATATTTACCAATAATGATTGCACCTCAGGTAAGTGAGGTAAATACTTCTGCAACTCCTACTTCTTCCAACCCCATTGTTTCTTTGCCTTCTAGTGTGGCAATGGAATTTGTGTCTTTGTCCCAACAGATTCCTACCAAAGCCACCAAAACTAAAATTTCGAAACACAAGTCAAAGAAAACCACCTCTGTTATTTCTCAAAGACAACAATTGTAACAACTACCATAAACCCTGAAGGGAGTGAACAGGGTGTGAGTGGTGAGGGGAGGGGTGAACATTAAGAAACCCCCCAGGATAAGGTGGGAGAGGTGAGTGGTACCCAAGCCAGCCAAGCCACAGATTCTCAAAAGACTGTGGTGGTTCAAAAGGATTCAAACACATCCCTAGTTGCATCCTCCTAAAAGGATGCAGCTATTGAAAATAGTCCCCAACCAGGGACACAGAACAAAAGAGGGAGGGACACTGAAGCCACACATTCACCTATCAAAGCCTTTTCAAGAAGAAAGAAGGCTAAAACCCTAGTTTCAACACAGGGGGCACACACTGCACATATACATCCACCTGTATCTTTGCCTTCTCAAATTCAGCTTGATGTGGCTCCAGCAAATGTGGAGTCACAGCCCCATTCTCTCATAATAGACACACATTAACCACCAAATTCTCCATCACCATCTCTGGATATGGATATCATATTCACATAAATTCCTGATTCTCCCTCTTTAAAACTCAGGGAGGAGCCCCACTCAAATCCTGGTGATCATCATCTTTTAGATGATTTGTTGGATCATCAGCCAATTCTTTCAGACCTAGTTGAAGAATCTGTGTCACCTCACTTAAAATCAATCCACACGGATTGAACAATTATGTCACTTTCAATATCTACATCTTTTCCTTCTTCAATGGATATCGCTCATCCGTTGACAAGTGGTTGTTCTTCGACGGATAAGCTTAACAGCAGTTATCCGTTGATATCATCAGTTTCTACTTCAACGGATACTCCCTATCCGTTGATGGTCTTTACACATATAACTGAATCAATTCCAAGTGTAGAAGACATGGTTACTGTACAATCACTTCTATGATTGAGGGAAGGGAGTGATAATTTGAGTGAGAGGTTGGGTTGCTCCCAGGAAAAAGGAGAGGTTGAGAGTCAAAATATGCATGCTATTTCTTCCAGCATAGCAAAAGTGAGTGAGAGGAGTGCCACCTTAGTAGGTGAGGGTGAGGGTGTGAGGGTGTGTGTGAGCCATGGGGAGCCCCTGATGCAAGAATATAGAGAAAATGAGAGAAAAGCAGGTACAGAAGCTATAAGCGTGGATCCAGCCATTGCTAGTGAGTCAATGATTGTGGATGATGCTGAAAAGGGAAGACAATTTCAGCAACATTACAAAGATGAAATTGATAACATTTCCTTAGATGCTGACACTTTTACTCATCCTGTTTCAGCCTATCAACTGTTGGGTGCTCAGGGTAATGTGGAAGCAGAGCAGACCTTGAACATAGTACACACTTCAGAATCTCTTCAAAGAGATCAAGCTGCTGTTAATAGGATGCCTTCTCAAGCTGGTGAGCCATATGAAGAATTTGAAGTAAATTCTAATGATGATGACTCTATTTCTTTGGATGGAAGCATGAACTTAGGGGGAGATGAAGGCCCAAGTTTTGTTCTAAATTTACCTGAATGGGCATGGACAAAGAAATCTACACCAGGACAGTTTGGTGTAGCTTTGGTCAAACAGGTTATGGCTATTCAAAAGGCCCTTCAGGAAACTTCAGATGCTGGTACCAAGGCTATTCTTCAAGCTCATCTAGACTCTCTACATCTCCTGCAGTTGCAGCACATCAGACAGAATTTGAGTGTGGATGAACTCAAATAGGATATTGCTGACTTAAAATCCTACAATTCTGAGAAGTTGGATTCAGTCATGCCTTATGGTACAATGCAAGACTTGTTGCTGAGATTGAGGAGAGAATCTGATGCTGACAAGAGGCTGGCCAAGTTGGAAAACTGAGTTCAAGTCATTGAAAACTCTGTGGTCACCATTCTTTAAAATCAACAATCTCAGACAAGTCTACTATTGCAGCTGGCAAAAGCACAAGGCTTGACCCCTATCCTTGATGATAACAAAAAGGGGGAGAATAAAGGGGAAAGGAAAGGAGAGCCATCAACAAAAGTTCAAATATCTAAAGTGCTAGTTCCTGCCATCACCACTTCTCCAACACTTCAAATCAAAGGAAAGCTTGATGAAATTGATCTAATCCAGATAGCAACAGCTGAGATGAAAGTCAAAGAGCAAAGGAGGAAAATTGATGAAAGGATGCAACAAATTTTTGGTTCTACAACTTCAAAATCACAATCTGTGAAGCATAGCATAAAGGTGGAACCAATCATTATGGAGCTCAAGCCAGTAAGGAGGAATAAGGTTGGAGAGACTTCTTCCAAGAATCTGAAACCTATGGTTCTCAAGCCCAACAACAGATCCAACAAGGACTCTACAAAGAACCCTCTAAGCCTTGCTCAGTTGAAAGGAGTGGATTTTCCTCTGCCAAAGCCTGATGAAGATAAGGTTTTGGGTGGTAATATCATGAAGCACAAGGAGACCAAGGATGTGGTTGAAAGAATGAACATGGCTATTATCTTTAGAGAGGGAAAGAGTATCTGTATGATAAAAGGACATCCCAAATTCTCAATAGCCAAGAGGGAAGAAGCCAGAAGGTTGAAGGAAGAAGCTGAAAAGCTAAAGGCTGACAAAAGAGCACAAGCAAAGCTTGAAAAATAGCTAAAGTCAAGCCAAGCTGAAGAAAAGAAAGAAATTGAAGACAAAGGTGAAGATGTATGAATGGGGGACATGTTTAGTGATGATGTGGAAAAAAGAAGAAAGAAATGGCAGAAAGGGAACAGAAAGAAGGCCAATGCAAAAAGGAAGATTATAGATGAAACTGAAGAAACCCAATCAAAATCCAAACCACTACCTTCTATTCCTGAACCCATTGTGCCTGACCCCTTCATAAACATCCATGGTGAAACAATCACTCCTAATGAGGAACCAATTGATTGGGACACCATCAAATTGCCCACCTTCTTAACCACTTCTCCACCATCAAAGAAACAGAAAAGAAAAATCAAATCAACACCTCCTCTAACCTCAATCAAATTCACTCAGAAGCCTAAGCCTAAGCCACAAGCCTCAAAGGATGATTATGTTCACATTTGTGACATAAAGGAGTTTACAGACATTGAACTCTATCTGGATGAGCTAGAGGAAGTAAGGGGAATAGATGCCTACAGACAGCTACCAGAAAGACTAGTGTTCAAATACAAAGGAAGTGGGGAAAGGACTTGGCCCCTTTACAGAATTCTGGATGAAGGCTATTCTACCTTGGTTAGAGTCTACTCAGCTATAAAAAGGGATTCTGGCTTTACCAGGACTGCCAAAACTGAGATTCTCAACAAGATTGCCAGCATAAGGAAAACTTGGTGCGAGCCCAATGCCTTGCCTAGAACATTACTCATCCCAGAGCATGGAATTACAATTCATAAATCACCTCATTGGTTGATGGAGTTCAGAGACAATAAAGGAGTCAGAAGATTTTTCAGACTTGAAGATCAACTCAAGATTGCCAGTAATGAAACTCTCAAGGATATGCAATCTAAGTTGGACATCAATGAAGAAGATGAAGCTGAATTCTACAGACAACTCTAACTCCAAATAGAGGAGAATGACAGGAGGCTAGGGAAGAAAATAAGGGATCAAAGGAAAAGGAATTAATATGCTCAGGCTAAAGGAGCACCCTTGGAAATAATGTAATTCTTCAATTCTATCTCAGTACACATACTTTTGCAACACTTTTGAATTTCTACTTTATTTCAGTTCATATGTTTGTTAAGTGTTTTATTATCATCAAGTTAAACCCAAATTTATGCCTACAGTTCTAGTAGACATAAATAGGGGGAGATTGTTAGGAATATGTGTATTAGTTTGATGATAAATTCAACAAAACACTTAAGCAGAAATCTGGTGTTTGTAGCCTCAACGGATAAGACCATTCTGGCTATCCGTTGAAGGAGTAGCTTTATTTAGAAATAAGTTTAGTATTGTAGCACATTTCATTCTCTGTATTTAAGTTATAATTCTTAGATGTTGTGGGAAATTATGAGTCATGTTGACTACTAGTCGATATGCAAATAGGAGGGCTAATTGTAAATATTGCATGCCTTGTAATTTTGTATAAGTGAAGTAGTATCAACGGATAAAGCTTCAATTGCTAATGGATCAACGGATAAGGCTTCAACGGATAAAGCTTAAACGGATAAAGCCATCAATGGATAAAAGCTTCAACGGATGCTAAGCTCAATAGCAGTTGATAGTGACAATTCATAAGCTGATAGAGGCACATGGGTTGACAGAGACAAACTGGAATGTGGTAGCCTCTTGGAGGAATCAAGAAAAAGCAGCATTTCCATTCTGGTGTAAACAAGAAAGTATTCAAAGATTCACAGCTAAACCTAAATTGCATTGGATAGAGAAATGAAGAAGAAACATGTGAAGAATCTTTTAATTATATTTTACAGTTTTGTCTTCACTTGTAAACTTGGTGATATATAAACCAAGTAGCAGCTAGTAATTAGATGGTGAATTTTCCAGAGCTGTTTAGAAAAATCCAGAGAGAAAATCATCTAGTTTGTACTAGGACGCAGCTGTGATTTAATTCTTTGAATCACAGATTTTCTGAAATAACACATCTCTGGTGGAACAACAAATCCACCAGAAAAGTTTTTAAGTTCTTTGTGTTGTTTACATTTGTGTTTGAATATATATATGTCTGTATTAGCTTAAAGCAATTCACACACATTTGTTCATTAAAATACTTAGCCTTAGAAACTGTTCAAAACTTGAAAAAGTTTTGAGATTTACATTCAACCCCCACTTCTGTAAATCTCATTGTTAGTTCACTGGGAATAACAAGTCTGATTCTCTGGGATACCACAATTCCAGATCAGCTGTACCCTTAAGGTACTTGAAAATTCTTTTCACAACTGTTAAGTGAGGTTCTCTTGGATCTGCTTGAAATCTTGCACAAAGACAGGTATCATACATAATATCAGGTCTACTAGCAGTTAGATAGAGTAGTGAGCCAAGCATACCTCTGTAATCAGTAATATCTACTGATGTACCAGTATCCTTATCCAATTTTGTTGCAGTGGCCATGGGAGTGGATGCACTTGAACAATCTTGCATTCCAAATTTCTTCAGCAAATTTCTGGTGTACTTGGATTGACAAATAAAAGTGCCTTCTTCATTCTGCTTGACTTGAAGGCCCAGAAAATAGCTAAGTTCCCCCATCATACTCATTTGATATCTTGACTGCATCAGTTTGGCAAACTTCTTGCAAAGTCTGTCATTTGTAGAACCAAAAATGATATCATCAACATACATCTTCACCAAAAGTAAGTCCTTTCCATGGTTAAGGTAGAACAGTGTTTTGTCAATAGTTCCTCTGTTAAATCCACTTTCCAGAAGAAACTGAGCTAAAGTCTCATACCATGCTCTTGGAGCTTGCTTAAGGCCATAAAGTGTTTTGTCTAGTCTGTAGACATGATTAGGAAATTTTGAATCTACAAAACCTGAAGGTTGTTCAACATATACTTCCTCTTCCAATTCTCCATTGAGAAAAGCACTTTTTACATCCATTTGAAAGACAGTAAACTTTTTGTGAGCAGCATAAGCCAAAAATATCCTTATGGCTTCCAATCTAGCAACTGGTGTAAATGTTTCATCATAATCAATTCCCTCTTGTTGAGAATATCCTTTTGCAACCAGCCTTGCTTTATTCCTTGTAATTATGCCATCACTATCAGTTTTGTTTCTGAAAACCCACTTTGTACCAACAACAGATATGTTCTTTGGTCTTGGCACTAGGTTCCAGACTTTGTTTCTTTTAAATTCATTTAACTCTTCCTGCATTGCTTGCACCCAATCAGCATCTGGAAGAGCTTCTTCCACTTTCTTTGGTTCATTTTGAGAAAGAAAAGAATTATAAAGACATTTATTTGATGTAGCTATTGTAGTTCTGACACCTGCATCAGGGTTTCCAATTATTAAGTCAGGTGTATGTGATTTAATCCACTTCCTTGCAGATGGAACGTTTTCTCTAGAACTGGATGCTCCCCCATGATCCATGCTATCTTCATCAACATTTTCTGATGTTCCCCCTGAAACTGTGCTCTCTGAGTTGGATCCTTTAGAATTTGAGTTTCGAGAATTATCAGAACTTGGCTCATCAGAACTTGATGAATTAGAACTTGAAGTGCCAGTTGTAGGTTCTGATATTTCTTGAGATGTGGTTGTATCTTCAGTATGCTCCCCCTGCACAGGTGCATCTTCCTTTGGCGTAGTCACCACAGTTTCAATAACGTCAGAGTTTGCAGTATCACGATTTGGACTGTCAGGATTTAGACTGCCAGGATTTACAGTATCAGAATTTAAATCTTCATTTTCAAATCTCAGCTGATCGTGATCATTGAAATCTTCAAGTCCAGTAATCTTCTCATCATAAAAGGAGACATTGATAGATTCCATGACAACCCTTGTTCTTAAATTGTAGACTCTGAAGGCTTTTGTGGAAAGTGGATATCCAACAAAAAATCCTTCATCAGCTTTTAGATCAAATTTGGATAGCTGTTCAGGATGAGTCTTAAGAACAAAACACTTGTATCCAAATACATGAAAATACTTCAGATTTGGCTTCTTTTTCTTCACCATCTCATATGGTGTCTTTCCATGCTTGTTAATGAGTGTTGCATTCTGAGTAAAACAAGCAGTATGCACAGCTTCAGCCCAAAAATAGGTTGGTAGCTTTGCTTCATCAAGCATAGTTCGTGCAGCTTCAATAAGAGTTCTATTCTTTCTTTCAACAACTCCATTTTGTTGTGGAGTTCCAGGAGCAGAAAATTCCTGCTTGATTCCATGGTCTTTGCAGAACTCTTCCATGATCAAATTCTTGAACTCAGTGCCATTATCACTTCTTATGATCTTCACAGAATCTTTGACCAATTTATCCAATTGCTTGACATGATCAATCAAGATAGATGCAGTTTCACTTTTTGTGTGCAAGAAATACACCCATGTGTATCTGGTGAACTCATCCACTATGACCATAACATATTTCTTCTTTGCAATAGACATGATATTAACTGGACCAAATATATCAACATGTAGTAGGTGATAAGGCTCAAGAATTGATGACTCAATCTTGCTCTTGAATGAAGATTTTCTTTGTTTTGCCTTCTGACATGAATCACAAAGGCCATCAGGAGCAAATACTGATTTTCGCAGTCCTCTCACAAGATCTTTCTTGACTAGTTCATTTATATTGTTGAAATTTAAATGAGAGAGTTTCTTGTGCCAATTCCAGCTTTCTTCAATTGATGCTCTACTTAACAGACAGATTGCAGAACCATCAGTACTTGTTGAAAGCTTGGCTTCATAAATGTTACCATATCTGTATCCTTTCAGAACAACTTTGCCTGTTAATTTGCTTACAACTTCACAGTGTTCTTCAAAGAAATCCACATGATAGCCTATGTCACAGATTTGACTAACACTGAGCAGATTGTGTTTAAGTCCTGAGACCAGAGCTACTTTTTCAATGATGACATTCCCCAGATTGATATTGCCATATCCCAAGGTTTTTCCAATATTGCCATCTCCATAAGAAACACTTGGGCCAGCTTTCTCCATAAAGTCTGATAGCAGGGCTTTATTTCCAGTCATATATCCTGAACATCCACTGTCCAGAACTAGGATGTTTTTCCTATTGCCCTGCAATCACAAAGACCATTAATGATTAGTTTTAAGGACCCAGACTTGCTTGGATCCTTTGGCCTTATTAAGTTTGTTAACATTTACAGTGGATTTAGCATCAGAGTTTATGTTGATATTTTTCTTATCAGTATTTACACTATCAGACTTTGTATTAGAACTTACACTAGAAGGAACAATGCTAACTTTCTTTAAAGAAGGTTTTATTTGATAATAATCATAGTATAAACTATGATATTCCTTACAAGTATAAATGGAATGCCATAAACTACCACAATGAAAACAAGGATTTTGTGGCCTATATTTAACAGATTGACTCATAACTCCTGTCTTTAAAGGTAAGGAGTTTATGTTCTTATTCTTCCTGCAAAAAGAAACCAGATGGTTAGAACTTCCACAATTATGACATGTTTTCCTAGGAGCATTAGGAACAGGCTTGTAATCATTATTTTTAGTCACACCTTCCTTTCCGTTCCTATTTTTCCTAGGTGACTTTACCTTGTTTGCATTCTTAACATCTTTCAGCTTATGCTTAAGCTGCTTCTTTGTCATTAAGCCTACGTTAACTTCAGTTTGCTTTTCCTGTTTTAGTTTTCCAGAAGTTAATTCCTCTTTAACTTCTGATTTATCAGTATCAGACTTTACAGCTATAAACTTAACAGGTTTCAACTTTGGCTTTTGTTTAACAACTATATGCTCAATTTCTACAGTTCCTTTATCATTCTTATCATCTCCATAACCTAAGCCCTCTTTCCAGTTTCCACTACTTAACAAATTCTGAGTTGTTCTGCCAGAGTTAGTCCAAGTTCTGATAATCTCTCTTTCCTTTTCTAACTCAGTTTTTAGAGATTCATTCATTTTAAGTACTTCATCCCTAACATAAAAAGCATCATCTCTATCTTTCTGAGTTTGATGGAATATGACTAACTCTTTTTCTAAATAATCATTCCTCTTTTTACAAGCAAGATTTTCAGAAGTTAATCTTTTACATGTTAAAGTTTGATCTCTATAACTAATTAACATGGTTTTAAGATATCTTCTCAACTCATTAATATCATCAGTATGAAAGGCATAAGTAGTTTGAGATACCTTTAACTCAGCAGCATTAGAACTGCTATCAACATTTGCCATCAAGGCATAGTTTTCCTCACTTTCAGAATCTGAAGTGTCTGTCCAGCTTTTCTTCTTTGTAACAAGAGCCTTACCTTTGTCACTCTTCACTTTCTTGCAATCAGGAGATATGTGGCCTTTCTCACCACAGTTGTAGCATTTGACATTTGTGTAATCTCCTCTATCAGACTTCCCTCCTTTGCTTTCATATTTTCTGAAACTCTTCTTATCAGAACTTGCACCTTTCCTGGAAAATTTATTTCCCTTCTTGAATTTTTTGTATGCAATTATTGTGATTCCTTTCACCATAAGAGCACACAGCTTCATCATCTCTTCATCAGCATCCATCTCAGGCAAGCTTTCAGTTTCTGAGTCATCATCACTATCAGAACTTGATGACTCAGTATTAGACTTTGTGATGAGAGCTTTTCCCTTGCCTTTCCTTGAGGTAGTTGCTTTGGGAGATTCCTCCTTAGCCTTAAGAGCAACTATCTTTGACTTTCCTCCTTTCCCCTTGCTTCTTTGTTCCATCTCAAGTTCATGATTCTTGAGCATCCCATAAATTTCATCAAGAGTTGTTTCTTCAAGATTATAGTTGTCTCTTATAGTGGTGGCCTTCAAATCCCATCTTTCAGGAAGTGCTAACAGGAATTTAAGATTCGAATCCTCAAGATCATACTCCTTGTCAACTAATGATAAATCATTCAAGAGTTTGACAAATCTGTCATATAAACCAGTTAATGACTCATCAGGTTTTGAGTCAAAGTGTTCATACTCTTGAGTGAGTATCGTCTTCCTGTTCTTCTTAACTGATTCGGTTCCCTGGCATCTTGTCTCCAAAGCATCCCATATCTCCTTTGCATTCTTGCAGTTGATTACCCTATTTGACATTACAATATCAATAGCACTATGCAGCAAGTGTCGTACCTTAGCATCTTTAGCAATTGAAGAGATATCTTCAGCAGTGTAATCACTCTTCTCCTTTGGCACAGACTTTGCTGGTTGACCTGCAACTACAACAGCGAGTTTGGTTGGCTTGTGTGGTCCTTCATTGATTCTGTCAAGATATTCTGGATCAGTAGCTTCCAGAAACATAGACATCCTCACCTTCCATATGGAATATTCAGATAGTTTCAGAATGGGAACTCTAATAGTCTCATATCGACTATGGATTTGAGTTTTTGGAGGTTCTTCAGTTTTGGTGGGCTTGGTTGGAGTTTCTTCTTCAGACATGATTGTTTTTGGATCTTAAACTGTTTGTGTATTAACAGATCTGCTCTGATACCACTTGTTAGGTCACACACATTGTAGAAGGGGTTTAATATAGTGTTTATCACAATCAAATCGAATTAAAGAACTCAAGTAACAGAAAACAAACTTTATTCAATATACTAAACTCTGTTACAATATGGAACTGTCCTCTCTCAGTGATGAACAAATATCATGAGAGCTGCTAGGGTTACAATGAATATTATTCTCGATAATGATAACACTTATAGTGTAAACCCTATGTCTGTGTTTATATACTACACAGTTACAAGATAATCGCTAATTGATATGGAAAATAATTCTTCTTCATGCATACATCTTCTTGCGTTTGTCTTGATCTTTTTTCCTTTCAATCAGCTGCCTTCCTTATCTGAAAGTCTCCGTAATTCCTGATATTATCTTCTGATAAATATCTCCTGATAACTTAAGTTCTGATAACTTAAGTTCCGACTTCAGTATAAGTACTGATTTCCAGTTAAGTACTGATTTGTCCTGTTTAAGTAAGATCTGAAAACTAAATACAAATCATTTTAGACATGACATTATCAAATATATCTAACACTAAAGGGAAAGGATGATGGAAATGATGACCAGGGAAATTCTAATAAGGGTAGAGGTCAAGGTCAAGGCAAATGATTTTCATCAAGTAAAGTTAGAATTAAAAGTCAAGGAACAAGTTCTGATACTGGGAGAAGCGTAAGTTCTGATACTGGTAAAAGGATAAGTTCTGGTGAACATCTGGAACTTGATGAAGAAATTTCAAAGGAGTTATTTCTTAAAGAAAATCCAGGAATGGACTTTGAGAGTGTAAAGGAAGAAGAAGCTAGACTCAAAGTAGAAGGTGTCAAGACAAAATCTAAAGCTTCTGTTGTTGAAAATAAATTTCCAAAGCCTAAGGGTATTGTGATAAAAGAAAGAACGAATTCTAAGGAAATCAAAGCCAAATCACAAATGTAAATTGATCCAAGGTCCAAGGGCAAAGAAAAAATTGATGAACCTGTAAAGGTTTATATGTCAGTCATGGATGAATAAATAACTAATGATGAAGAAGATGCTAATCTTACTCTGATGAATAAGAATATTTTTCAAACAACCTCTGACATGACTCATGTTGTTCAGAGTCAAGATGTAGTAAGTTCTGATATGACAGTGAAGCAAGCAACCTCTGACGTAGCTCAAGTTGGCTTGATATCAGAAGATAAGGAAAAGGAAACCTCTGACATTGCTCATGTTAAACCTTCAAAGATACTCCTACCAGGATTCACCAAAGCTAAACAAGCTCAAACTTTGAAGACTGCAACAAGTGGTTTTGAAGCAAGAGTTATTACAGGAAAGGAAGCAAGAGATAAATCTGGATTGGGTAGTTCTGATTAAAGAAGAGTACATAACACTACCAATGATCCAACTTCCTTAAGTGAACCAGGTGTTGGAGCAACTCCTGAAAGATTGAATCGACTTGAATCTGTACAAATGGTTTACCATACCTTTTTGAAAGAACATACCTTGTTATATTTTATGACAGATGGAAGGGTATACCAGATTAGGCAGAATGCTATACCACTGAAGTATTTTGAGGAACTGGAACATGTTCTATTTCTACTTCAAGTGAAAGATAGATTAACAGATAGTGTTGCAGGTTATTTAAAGTCTCAAATTCAAAGACAGAAGAAGCTTTATTCTGTAAAGTCTGACAGCACATACTGTCCCAAGTACAGAGATCACAAAGGTGATATTGTCGAAATGAAGCCTAACTCTGCTAAGATCATAACTACTTTTCTGGGTTATAAGGCTGTAGAATTAAATCTAGAGTCTGACAAGGCATATCTTATCAGACTAGATCAGGAGATAAAAATAGCTAAGATAAATGATCTCAGAGCAGCTATTTTTCAAACTGGTGAAGATACAGCTGAATTGATAAATGTTAAAAGGAGGATGGTCAATGAACTTAAATATGCTGAGAGATGTTTGTTGAAGAACTATCTCAGAACAACTCCTGATATCAAAGAGATCAGAAATTAAAGCCAAGTCAAAGATCTACAACTGCTTAAATTCTGAAGTGTATATAGACTGAAGCTGTTATCAGAAGTTAAAGATGGTAAATCTGAAAGGACTGTAAGTTGTAGTTATCTAGTCAAATTCTCATGCATTTGTACTTAATGTTTTTGACATCATCAAATATCTGTTAAACTTGTATATTATGCTAATTTATAAGTTGGGGGAGATTGTTAGATATATTTGATAATTTCATGTGTAATATGATTTGTGTTTAGTTCTCAAATCTTACCTAACAGGACAAATCAGTACTAAACTGGAAATCAGCACTTATACTGAAGACAAAACTTAAGATATCAGAACTTAAGTGATCAGAACTTAAGTTATCAGAAGATATTTACCAGGAGATAATATCAGGACTTAAGATGACTTTCAGATAAGGCAGGCAGCTGATTGAAAGGAAAGAAGATCGAGACTAAGACAGAAAGAAATATGCATGAAGAAAGAATTCTATGAAAAATAGAATACTTGGAAGAAAAGATAACTGGTTGATATATTTTAGGAAGCAAAATTATATTCCATATCAATTAGAATATTATCTTGTAACTGTGTAGTATATAAAC
Organism: Apium graveolens; assembly: GCF_009905375.1. Lineage (NCBI taxonomy): Eukaryota > Viridiplantae > Streptophyta > Magnoliopsida > Apiales > Apiaceae > Apium > Apium graveolens. The sequence goes on from NC_133654.1 coordinate 50,679,412, forward strand.
ACAGGCATAGGGTTTACACTATAAGTGTTATCATTATCGAAGTTATTATTCTTTGTAACCCTAGCAGCTCTCGTGATAATTTGTTCATCACTGAGAGAGGACAGTTCCATATTGTAACAAAGTTTATTGTGTTGAATAAAATCTGTTTTCTGTTACTTGAGTTCTTATATTCGATTTGATTGTGCTAAACACTGTATTCAACCCCCTTCTACAGTGTGTGTGACCTAACAAGTTTCGAGCCTTAAAATATTTTCAAAATTATGTTTAATGCCTGATAATTATTTATAAATGTTTTTAAATCTAATTTAGGGTATTCGAACTTTATTATTTAGTTATAAAATGATTCTTTTACCCATTTTAATTCCGAAAAATATTCAAAAATTTATATTAAATGCCAGGAAAATCATTTTAACCCTGAACCTTCTTTGAAAAATTATTTTTATCAAATACCTTAAGAGTTATGTGCTATCTGATTGATGTGTTATACGTCTATGTGTCTATTATTTGACTGTTTTAATCATAACTTTCAATCCGTAAGTCGGATTTGGGTGAAACGAAGGTTAGATAGAAGCTTGTGATGTTTGTGTGACGATTAGAATGATATGAGATTGAGTATTGATAGATACTTTCAATACTAGAAAAATGCCCTTAGACATCGGTTATAAACTGATATCTTTTTTTTCCAAACCGATGCCCTTAGAAAGGTAGGGGTCTTTAACATCGGTTTTTAGCCGATGTTAAAGATGTACATAAACATCGGTTTTCTTAGCAAGCTGATGTATAATTAGCCTTTTTTAATAACTTGTTAAAAATAGATTCTGAAAAATGGTATTTAGGAGGTTAAAAAGCACTATAAACATATAACAGGGAAGAACTTTTAAATGATAGACATTAGATTCTTAAAAAAACTGATGTCTTATTCTGTATTTTATATCAGTTTATTTACTCAACCGATGTTAAACATAACTTAGAACATCAGTTTTACTTGAGGAAGCGATTTGAAACTTCTACTTTAATATCGGTTGCGTAAGTTAAACCGATGTATACTGTTCTGGAAGACATCGGTTTTCTATTGATTTACTTTTATATACTTGCACAAAGTGATGTGTTTTAACATTTTAGACATCGTTTTCATTCCTATAATTCGATTTGTTTTGTTAGTTTAGACATCGTTTTTAGTTTAAGCATGTGATGTGTTTTTAGTTGCTTCACATCAGTTTTATAACAAGAACCAATGTTTGAGTTCTTTTTTAAAAAACAATAAGCCTATGCATTTGTGCATAAACCCAGAAAAAAGCAAAAAAAATACTAAATCAACATCTAACAGAACAAAAAACTGTATACTGAGTAGCATAACCTTTATATTATAAGGGATCTGATGTTTAATATGTCATATGAACACTTAATTCTTCATTTTCCTCCTAATAGATGAACAAACTCGTGTGTGCAAACAGCAACCATAAAAGGTGCAAGAAATGAAATGAATCAACAATTGAATAATATAACATATTCAGTAGAAATACATCTAATCTATGTAGCAATTAGCATTACAGGATGTTTTTCCAAAACTAGCTGGCATTGTACATATTCTAATAAGATGGTATAAAACGCCTTTACTTATAAAAGCAATAGCATGAGAAAATGTACATGTATAGAGTAAGCAGAAGATAAACCAGATTTTATGTTAATTATTATATACAGTAAAACGGGGCCTCGGAACTCATGAACCTAGCATGGATGTCATCCATAACACTACAGGAAAAAGGTCAATAAACATCGGTTCTACACCGATGTCTAAACTTTTCAAAACTGATGTCTAGGTGGGTGTAGAGAAAAGTCACTATTTTTCACATCGGTTTGGAACCTATGTAAATACCCTTTCATACATCAGTTTTTACTTAGGAACTGATGTCTATTTATATATGACACATCAGTTTTAAAACCAAAACCAATGTCTGTAGTGGTCTATGACATCGATTCCATTATAGTACCGATGTAATAAAGGCTTTCTTACATCAGTTTATAACTGATGTGAAATTACGCCCGAAGTTTGTCAAAATAGACAACAGTTTTCAGGTAATGTGTTAAAGCCACAAACTGATGTATGTTTATATCAGGAACAACAGTTTCATATTTAGAACAGATGTATTATCCCTATTTTTGCATCAGTTTTGAAGGATCTATGTGATGTGTAATATTCAAATATTTTCTACCCAAACAATTAAAAATACCAAAATTGCACCCAAATTTGCAAAGAATTCAAATTGCCATATATTACCAAACTTTGCAATACAAAAGGTTCTGCAAGTCATTCACTAATCTTCTAGGTACTACATCTCCATATATACCAAATCCATCCACATTCACCAAAGATCTAAACCAATTATAAAAACTTCCCAAGTACTAATCTATTTCAAGTTCACAAAAACAACCAAATTACGCCCACATTCAAGACTATAGTCAGACCGGATCATAGTACATAACATCCACAAAATATACAAAATATGGGCAAACTGATCGTTCATAGTAATTAGAACATAACAACCACATCCTAGCAACTTGAAATCTTGGAATCCATTCAGCTAGTCATTAATGTTTAGACAAATCCCTGGATGTAATCAAGACACTCGCAATGAACAACATCAAGCTTCTGATCTGTGTAACTCTTCCGAGCCTTTAGAGCCCACTGTGAAAATTAAAGCGAGTATAAACGAAGGAAAAATTAGAATCCATAGTTAATTACAGAAATTATTTTAAAGGAAGAGTGCGCAAATTGAATAAAACCAAGAAAGTAAAGTGCATCACAAACCTTGCTTATAAATTTCATTTCCTTGTCCTCAATTATGTCTCTCATGTAGCGCATGACGACATACCCACATTCATGCCCTCCGGGTTGTTTAGGGGATCCCTATTCGAATAATAACTTAATTATCGATCCGCAAGAAAATTAAAAATAAAAATAAAAAATCATAATTAAAGTGCAGAATACTTACAAGAAAATATTTAACTTTAGGATTTTTGTTTACACGTCCAGTTTGAGCGTTGTATACTCGTACAACACTGTAGAACAATACTTAAATTACTATTAAATCAGTTAAATATTACTGTACTACCACAACTATTCTAGTTCTGTATAAAATATAAATCAAAATCTGACAACAAAAAATATTACCATACTAATGATGTTTCCAGCGCTTGAAACTTGTTCGAATGCAAGGGATTAAGAATAAAAATTTCAGATTCCCAAATCATTTCCAAAATCCAGTGATAATGTTAGATATATGTGTGATGTCATGTTTAATCTGATTTGTTTAGTTTCAGAACTTAATATCAGAAATTAATGGAAATCAGAACTTACTGAAGTCTGAACTTATATCAGAACTTAAGGTCGTCAATATTTATATCAGGACTTAAGTGCGGGTACTTCAGATAAGGAATGCAGTTGATTTACAGCAGAGGATCTGGACTAAAACAAAAGAAGATATGCATGAAGAGTTGGAAAGCTAGAAGACTTGTAGAAGATAATATCTGATTGATATATTTTAGCAGACATAATTATATTCCATATCAATTAGAAGATATCTTGTAACTGTGTACTATATAAACACAGCTTAGGGTTTACACTACAAGTGTTATCATTCACGAGAACATTATTCATTGTAACCTAGCAGCTCTTAGTGATATTGTTCATCACTGAGATAGTAGTTTAACCTACTTTGTAACAGAGCTTATTATATTGAATAAACTTGATTACTGTTACGTACTTGTGTTCTAAATCGATTTGATTGTATAAACACTATATTCAACCCCCTTCTATAGTGTTGTGTGACCTAACAAGTGGTATCAGAGCCTCTCTGTTGATATACAAACAGTGAGATCCAGTTTACAATCATGTCTAAAGAAACACAAACTCTACCTAAGCCCACCAAAATTCAAGATACTCAAAACAATCAAACCCACAATCGATATGAGAATATTAGGGTTCCCATACTGAGAGCATCTGAATATCCTATATGGAAGGTAAAGCTGGCTATGTTTCTGGAAGCCATATATCCAAAATACCTTGATAGAATTAATGATGGACCATATAAGCCTACCAAGCTCTCTGTTGCAGTTGCTAATCAGCCAACAAAGATGATACCAAAGGAGAAAGGTGATTACATAACTAAAGACATCTCATCTATTGCCAAGAATGCAAGGGTAAGGCATCTGCTGCATAGTGCAATTGACATTGTCATGTCAAACAGGGTAATTGGATGCAAGACTGCAAAGAAGATATGGGATGCTTTGGAGACAAGATTCCAGGGAACTAAAGCCATCAAAAAGAACATGAGGACTATACTCACACAAGAGTATGAGCACTTTGACTCAAAAGCTGATGAGTCATTAACTGATTTATATGATAGGTTTGCCAAGCTCTTGAATGATCTGTCACTGGTGGACAAGGAATATGATCTTGAAGATTTAAATATAAAATTCCTTTTAGCTCTTCCTGAAAATTGGGATTTGAAGTCTACTACCATAAGAGACAACTATGACCTTGCTGAAACAACTCTTGATGAAATTTATGGTATGCTCAAGACTCATGAACTTGAGATGGATCAAAGGAGCAAAAGGCATGGAAGAAAGTCAAAGACAGTTGCTCTTAAAGCTGAGGAGGAATCTCCTAAAGTGGTTGTCTCAAAGAGGGGAAAAGGAAAGGCTCTCATCATATAGTCTGATTTAGAGTCATCATATTCTGATGATGATGATTCAGAATCTGAAAATTTATCTGAAGTGGATGTTGATGCAGATATGATGCAACTGTGTGCTCTTATGGTGAAGGGTATCATAAAGATAGCCTACAAGAAATTCCGAAAGGGCAAGAAGTTTTCCAGGAAAGGTGGAAGTTCTAAAAAGAAAGGGATCAGAAAGTCTGAAGGCAAAGGAGAAAAGTCTGACAGAGGAGACAACTCAAATGTTAAATGCTACAATTATGGTGAAAGAGGCCACATCTCTCCTGACTGTAAGAAAGGAAAAGGTGATAAAGGCCAGGCACTTATCACAAAGAAGAAAAACTGGGCAGACACTTCAGATTCTGAAGAATAGGTGAATTATGCTTTGATGGCAAATGCTTATAGCAGTTCTGAAACTGCTGAATTGAAGGTACCTCATTCAACTCTTTCTTTTCATACTGATGATATTTCTGAGATAAGATTATATCTTAAAACCATGTTCATTAGTTTTAGAGATCAGACTTTAATAAATGAAAGATTAACATCTGAAAGTCTTGCTCTTAGAAACAAAAATGACTACTTAGAAAAAGAGCTAGTTATATTCCATCAAACTCAGAAAAAAAAGAGATGAGGCTTTGTATGTTAGAGATGAACTGCTAAAATTGAATAAATCTCTTAAATATGAACTGGAAAAGGAAAAGGAGATAATCAAAACTTGGACTAACTCTAGAAGAACAACTCAGAAAATCTTAGAAAATGGAAATTGGAAAGAAGGACTAGGTTACCTAGATGATAAAGAAGAAAAGGAAACTATGTCATCTAAACCAAACTTTACCAAGAAAGCTGAAAAGCCTAAAGTTAATCATGTCAAGTTTGTGTCAAATTCTGACAAGTTAAAATCTGAAAAGATGAAAGACTCTAAAACAGAAGTCAAAGAAAAGTCAACTTCTGACAAATTAAAACAGGATAAACCAGCTGAAGTAAACATAGGTTTGATGACCAAGAAGCATCTTAAGCATAAGCTAAAAGAGATTAAAAATGTAAATAAGGTCAAGGAAGCTAGGAAAAATAGAAATGAAAAGGAAGGTGTGAATAAAAGCAATAATTATATGCCTGTTCCTAATGCTCCTAGAAAGAAATGCTATAATTGTGGAAACTCTAACCATCTTGCTTCTTTTTGCAGAAAAAATAAAGATATAAACTCTTTACCTCCTAGATCAAGAGTTAAAAGTCAGCCTGTTAAGTTTAAACCATAAAATCCTTGTTTTTATTGTGGTAGTTTATGGCATTCTATTTATACTTGTAAGGAATATCATAGTTTGTACTATGATTATTATCAAATAAAACCTTCTTTAAAGAAAGTTAGTGTAATTCCTTCTAGTGTAAATTCTGATGCAAAGTCTGATATAAAGTCTGATAAAAACCATGTTAGCATAAACTCTGAAACTAAATCTGCTACAAATGCTAACAAACTTAATAAGGCCAAAGGATCCAAGCAAGTCTGGGTCCTTAAAACTAACCAATAGCGGTCTTTGTGATTGCAGGGCAACAGGAAAAACATCCTAGTTCTGGACAGTAGATGTTCAGGTCATATGACTATAAATAAAGCCCTACTATCAGACTTTGTGGAGAAAGCTGGCCCTGGAGTTTCTTATGGAGATGGCAACATGGAAAAGACTCTGGGATATGGCAATATCAATCTTGGGAATGTCATAATTGAATCAGTAGCTCTTGTCTCAAGACTTAAACACAATCTGCTAAGTGTGAGTCAAATCTATGACAGAGGTTATCATGTGGATTTTTTTGAAATACACTGTGAAGTTGTAAGTAATTCTACAGGCAAAGTGGTTCTGAAAGGTTACATACATGGTAACATATACGAAGCCAGACTTTCAATAAATTCTGATGGTTCTGCAATCTGTCTGTTAAGTAGAGCATCAATTGAAGGAAGCTGGAATTGGCACAAGAGACTCTCTCATTTAAATTTCAACAACATAAATGAGCTAGTAAAGAAAGATCTGGTGAGAGGACTGCCAAAATCAGTATTTGCCCCTGATGGTCTTTGTGATTCATGTCAAAAGGCAAAACAAAGAAAATCTTCATTCAAGAGAAAAAATGAATCCTCAATTCTTGAGCCTTATCACTTACCGCATGTTGATCTATTTGGTCCAGTCAATGTCATGTCAATTGCAAAGAAGAAATATGCTATGGTTATAGTGGATGAGTTCACAAGATACATCTGGGTATATTTCTTGCACAAGAACAATGAAACTGCATCTACTCTAACTGATCATGTGAGACAGCTGGATAAGTTAGTCAAAGATTCTGTTAAAATCATAAGAAGTGATAATGGCACTGAGTTCAAGAATTCAATCATGGAAGAATTCTGCAAGGAGCATGGAATAAAGCAGGAATTTTCTACACCTGGAACTCCACAACAAAATGGAGTTGTAGAAAGAAAGAACAAGACTCTTCTTGAAGCTGCACGAACTATGCTTGAAGAAGCAAAGCTACCTACCTACTTTTGGGCTGAAGCTGTGCAGACTGCTTGTTTTACACAGAATGCAACACTCATAAACAAGCATGGAAAAACACTATATGAGATGGTTAAGAAAATGAAGCCAAATCTGAAATACTTTCATGTATTTGGATGCAAGTGTTTTGTTCTTAAGACTCATCCTGAACAGCTGTCAAAATTTGATCTAAAAGATGATGAAGGAATTTTTGTTGGATATCCACTTTCCACTAAAGCCTTCAGAGTCTACAATTTAAGAACAAGGGTTGTCATGGAATCTATCAACGTATCTTTTGATGATAAAAAGATTACTGGACTTGAAGATTTCAATGATCATGATCAGCTGAGATTTGGAAATGAAGATATAAATTTAGATTTTGTAAATTCTGATGACCTAAATCCTGATTCTGTAAGTTCTGACGGGTTAAATTCTGATGTCATTGAAACTGTGGTAATTACTCCAAAGGAAAATGCACCTGTTCAGGGGGAGCAAGCTGATGATCATACCATATCTCAAGACTCTCAAGAAACATCAGAACCTGTCACTGGCTCTTCAAGTTCTGATGAGCTAAATTCTGATAATTCTGGAAACTCTGATTCTTCAATTCCTGAAAGATCCAACTCAAATTCTGAAATTTCAGAAAGCATAACTTCAGGGGGAGCATCAGAAAATGCTGATGGAGACAACATCGATCATGGGGGAGGATTCAGTTCTAGAGATCAACTTCCATCTGCAAGGAAGTGGACTAAATCACATACACACGACTTAATAATTGGAGATCCTGAAGCAAGTGTCAGAACTAGAACTGCAACATCAAATAAATGTCTCTATCATTCATTTCTATCTCAGACTGAACCAAAGAAAGTGGAAGAAGCTCTTCAAGATGCTGATTGGGTGCAAGAAATGCACGAAGAGTTAAATGAATTTGAAAGAAATAAAGTTTGGACCCTAGTGCCAAGACCAAAGAACAGATCCATTGTTGGCACAAAATGGGTGTTCAGAAACAAAACTGACAGTGATGGCATAATTACAAGAAACAAAGAAAGGCTGGTTGCTAAATGTTACTCTCAACAGGAGGGTATTGACTATGACGAAACATTTGCTCCAGTTGCTAGATTTGAAGCCATAAGAATCTTTTTGGCTTATGCTGGTCACAAGAAGTTCAAAGTCTTTCAAATGGATGTGAAAAGTGCTTTTCTCAATGGAGAATTAGAAGAAGAGGTATATGTTGAACAACCTCCAGGCTTTATAGATCCAAAATTTCCAAATCATGTCTACAGGCTTGACAAAACACTATATGGCCATAAGCAAGCTCCAAGAGCATGGTATAATACTTTAGCTCAATTCCTTCTGGAAAGTGGATTTACCAGAGGCACAATTGATAAAACTCTGTTCAACCTCAACCATGGAAATGACTTACTTTTGGTACAGATATATGTTGATGATATCATCTTTGGTTCTACAAATGCCAAACTCTGTGAAAGGTTTGCAAAGCTAATGCAGTCAAGATATCAAATGAGTATGATGGGAGAACTTAGCTATATTATGGGACTTCAAGTCAAACAAAATGAAGAAGGTACTTTCATAAATAAATCCAAGTACACCAGAAATTTACTCAAGAAATTTGGAATGCAAGACCGTTCAACTGCATCCACTCCCATGACCACTGCAACCAAGTTAGATAAAGATACTAGAGTATTAGTAGATATTACTAACTACAGAGGTGTGATTGGCTCTTTACTCTATTTAATTACAAGTAGACCTGATATCATGTATGCTACTTGTCTTTGTGCAAGATTTCAGGCTGATCCAAGAGAACCTCATCTAATAGCTGTGAAAAGAATTTTCAAGTACCTCAAGGGTATAGCTGATCTAGGATAGTGGTATCCTAGGGAATCAGATTTTAAGCTAATAGGTTACTCATATGCATATTTTGAAAAATGCAAAATAGACAGGAAAAGCACTAGTGGAAGCTTCCAATTTCTAGGAGGCAGATTGGTTTCTTGGTTTAGCAAGAAATAGAAATCAATTTCCACATCAACTGCAGAAGCAGAATATATTGCTACAGGAAGCTGTTGTGCACAGATTCTTTGGATGAAAAATCAGTTATTGGACTATGGGTTAGAATTTTCTAAAATACCCATTTACTATGATAATCAAAGTGCTATTGCTATGACAGGAAATCCAGTTCAACACTCAATGACAAAGCACATCAGCATAAGGTACCATTTTATAAGGGAACATATGATGGAAGATACAGTGGAATTGCATTTTGTCCCAACAGATCAACAACTAGCAGATATCTTCACAAAACCACTATGTGAAGCTACTTTTACAAGACTGGTAAATAACCTTGGAATGGTTTTAGGTTCTTTCTCAAAATATGTTAGTTTTTGTTCTCATGCATCAGACTTTATGATCAGTGTTTACAGATTGTCTTATCTCAATGTAATATGTGCTTAAAATGTATCATATTAAATACTGATTGTTATCTGATGTGATTCTATAAACTCTGATAGTGTTTTGAATGTTCTGTGACTATTCAATCCAATGAGGATTACTGTGCTAAATGCTGACTTAGTAGTCTTTAACAAACTATGTATCCCATGTTTGAATTAGTTGTTTATGTGGAAATCCATAACACAAGCAAACTCTGGTTTTGATCTTAGTCAAATTTACTTCTTGTATCTTATTACTAAGTCACAAACTAGATTGTTGCTTCTAATATGTCAAATTCTGATGTCAGTAAATCTTAAAGATGAACTACATGCTTGATAAGCCTCACTTATCTGAAGAAAACAAAAGAAAAGAAAAATTGAAATCAGGTACTCCTTTGAGATCTAGAGTGAATATGTGAAAGGGAAGATCCAAGTGCATTGCTGGTATTAAGTAATATGCATTGGAAAAGCAAATTTTTCTTGGTGACTTTTCACATTCTCTGATTACTGAAGAAATATACTGATAATAGCATAAATTCTGATAGCAGTTGTGACTCATTTACACTGAGAAGCCACTGTAAAAAGAATGTCAAAAGATGCATAAAATGAGCACAAAGAGTTGAGGTGGACTCTTGCATAAATTTATTCTATAGTAGACTTCAAAATTAAAGACATATTTTAAGCATTTTTCTTAGTTATGCCTTATTTCTAAGATATCTGAAGTTTATCAGACTTTAATCTTTATCTGATCATTTGAAAATGCACACACTTTCATTCCATATGAATGATGAAATTTACTATGGTGATTAAGTTGTTTCTGACAAACAGTTAAGTATTATTTGCATAAATTCTGAGGACAAGTTCTGATGATTAAACTCTGAAGAAACTAGTCAATATTTGTTTGAAGAATCACATAAATAGTCATTCACTTTTTGAGTACAGAAGCCATGTTCTGATGAACGTTAAATTCTGATAATTGTCAAGTTCTGATGCAAATCTTGATGGAAACTCTGATGCTTACGTGGCATTATTTAATTACTTGAATTATTTTTAGTATTTACTGTATCGGTTATATTTTGTCAGAAAATAATTATGTGAGATAAAAACAGTGATAATCATTTGGTTAATGGGTTGCATGTTTGTTTTGGTAACAGCATGTGAGCAATAATTATTGCACGTTTACCGTACCCACTCATTACTGTTTTGACTGTTTCCATGCTGCCAGGTGTAAAAAGTCTGTTCTGCTTCACAAAAATAGACGTTGTCACGTGGAGTGTATAAATAAGAGAGTTAAAAGATTTTACAATCTTTTACCTACTATTCTTATTTTCTAATCTCTTTTATTCTCTCTCACTCTCTAATATTCTCTGAAGCTATTTCTTACATGCATATTATCAAACACCTTGCAAACACACAACTTTTCACTTAATTTCTTACAGAAATGGAACCCAAGGACATCATCTTTAATGGAGCCAAGTTCGTCCCCAATAACTACATGGCTATTCTCAGCAAGGATGATTCTCTATCAGATCTTCACTTCATCCAAGACTTTCTTACTCGCAGTGAGATTGGGTATGCTTTGACCCAACCATAATTACTCTCAGGAACACAGATACTGGAGTTTTGGAGGAGTGGAGTGTATGATGATGGTGGTGAAGCTGGGTCCCCAAGTATTATCTTCACAACAAGGGAAGATGAGCATCTGGTTAACTAATCAACTGTTTGACAAGCTCTACACTTGCCAGAAAATTGCACTTTCAATGCTCAGATTGAGGAGCCACTTCTACAAAGTATGATGGCCAATCTTGGATATGAGAAAGGTTTATCCAAGCTGGGACAACTGAAGAGGCCATACATTAGACGGGAGTGGAGTTTTTTCTTTGACTGCATCACCAGAGCTTTTGCCAACAAATGCTCCAACTTTGATGCCATTCCCATTCCGAGTTAGCAAATAGGGTATGCACTTCTAAATAAAACTCATTTTGATTATGCTACTGCTATTTTGGGTTTTATTGGTGATAGGATGAATGAGGACCCAAATACTGTATACTTTGCTAGATTTTGTCAACTCATTTATAGCTTTTATTGTCCTGATAAGTCCCAAAACTTTAGTGAGACAATTCGACCTTTTAAACTTCCTAAAAGGGCTTTCACAGACTTATTATCTACTGATAATAAGAAAGAGATACTAAGACCCCTTCAAATTCCTACATCAAAAAAACAATTTCTAGTAAACTCTGACCCCAACACATATACAGCCCAATTTCCTGATATTGCACAATCTTCTCAACCACAACCATCAACACCTACTACAAATACTCAACCAACTCAATCCTCTCAACCACAACCACAGCCTACCATCAAAACTTATTTCCAACCAGCACAATCTTCTCAACCACAACCATCAGCACCTACTACCAAACTAACCTCTGGTACTTCCCAAAAGGTGACAGTTGTAAAATCTGCTACAACATCCAGACCCAAATTGTAATAACCCCAATTTTTGGAATTTTATGAATAGTGTTTTGCTGATTATGCTGAATAAGAAAACTTTTTTATGCCACACTATGTAGGGGTTCTTTTATTGATCTTCTGGGATATTATTAGTACTCTATGTGGTATATAAGTGTATGTAAAGATCGTCAGAATCCAAATCCGAACACTTTGATTTTTCCTGAAAATCCACTAGATATCGAAAGAATTGAGTATAAGGTAACAGGATAAAAAGGATTTAAATTCAAGGATTTTAATAGAGGATCATAAAAGGAATATAATGTATTGAGAAAGGTTAAGGGAACCTAAGTAATAATATCCCGGGTATGATCCCTCAAACGATAAACGAAAACGAAAGTTAAGCGAACCGTATAACAGATCAGCGGTCATTAGCCAAATAATTAAAAGCTAATCAAAGAGATTAGTGGGGATGAAGTCATCAAACCAATAAGAAGAGGGCAAGTAAGGGATGATGACATAACAAGGTGACATAAGCATGACATAAGGGGGAAGGAGGTGTGGTTGATTTAAAACCACACAAAGTTCATGGTTAAAAAGGTAATTAACCAAAATCAAGCTAAAAATAACCAACCAACAATCATTTCACCCAAAACATAAAGATCATTTCATTTTCTTCACCTTGCTCTCGGCTTCTTCTTCTTTTCCAAAGCAAGAAAATCAAAATCATAGTTCCAAGCTTTGTTAAATTACAAGGTAATTATCTAAGACTCCTTATGCATAGTTATGGATATCCTATAAGTTTGAGCTCCTAAATCATTCACAATATCTTCCTACAAATCATGGAAGAAGATGGTGAATAGTGTTTTTCAAGAACTAAATTTTTTGTTCTTGAAGTTTTGTTTAGATTAAGCTTGGATAAGGACTTTAAGGGTGATTCCAAGCCATTCTCTGGGTTCTCCACTCTCCAAGGAAGGTATAACCCCTCCAAACCCTAACTTTATTTGAGTAATTAGGTTTAGTTTTGTTGTTATAATTCATGAGAGGTTTGCTAGTTGTAAATGTAGAGATTAGTTGATTTTGTGAAGTTTTGGAGTGGTAGTTCTTGGATTGTTGATTAATGAACTTAAATGTAGTTAAATTCAAGTTTAAGAATAAGTATAAATTGTTAATGTTGAGTTGTTGGGTCTGTTATGATGTAGTATGGATGGAGTTTTGATTGGGTTGTGATTGTGGATTGATTGTGGGTTGAATTGGAGTGTTTTAAATTTGGGAAATCGCGTAAACATAGCCGTCGTAATGTCCGATTTACTTTAGGCTGTTTTGTTCTTAACATTAGGACCCGAGAACTCCCTTCTAGGTTTTGAACATTGCCATGATTAGATAGTTCATGTTACGAGCTTCGTTTTGATATGTGGTTCGTTCGATTCCGATGTACGGTTTAGGAGAAACGGCCGTTTTAAGTAACGACGTTTCGCGAACGAACCATTACCCCTCGCCTTACTTTGAAACATAGGTTAAAGACCTTAAGGGACTAATTGGAGTATGAAACATCTATGTAAAGTGTAATAGGCAGTTGGTAAGACACTCGCGAAAGAATCGCCTTAAAACTCGTAATGGTTAATTTATTAAAAATGGTGGAGCCGAGGGTACTCGAGCGACTTAAGTGAATCGTTAAGCGCAAAGCGAGCGTTAGAGTCTAAATTGGTTAAAGTATAGATTTATAAGTGACTTTGGTTTAATTCCAACTTATATGTTGTTTATGTTGGAAATTTATAAATAAATGATAACTGATAAAAGATATTCTAAAAGAGTAAACTAAAACAGAACTATTTTATTATCTGAAGCCATACTTCTATAAAATACATTATAATTCACCTCTTTATATAGGTGTACATTTAACCAATACACCTAATAAATAGGTAACCCTAACCTTATCTATAATTCAAAAACTACATTATCTAATAAATATTTAAACTCTATTTCTAACAACCTAATCAAAATCAATCCAAAAAACAATTCAAATAATTTTGAATTATTATTTCCGACACTCCCTCTTAATTCAAAATTTTTAAAATTACTTGACCAGTGATGTACTTCCCATCACCTCTACCACTGTTGCAGAGCACTTCTCTCCACAATTTCATTCGGGAGCCCTTCTCTCCACAGTTTCATTTGGGAGCCCTTCTCTCCACAGTTTCATTCGGGAGCCCTTCTCTCCACAGTTTTTTTATGGTGCACATAATCACCAATAACTCAAAAAAAATATTTTTTTTGAAGCCCTGAGACACACATCTCATTCTTCATGAATCTCTAGCAATACTACCATCTGTTTTCTTCCATTTCTTCATTTGTTGGCAGCAATTTTTTGATGCCCAGTTACTCAATCAAACATAGCTCGGATACCATGTTGGATTTTTATAAATAACTGATAACTGATAAAAGATATTCTAAAAGAGTAAACTAAAACAGAACTATTTTATTATCTGAAGCCATACTTCTATAAAATACATTATAATTCACCTCTTTATATAGGTGTACATTTAACCAATACACCTAATAAATAGGTAATCCTAACCTTATCTATAATTCAAAAACTACATTATCTAATAAATATTTAAACTCTATTTCTAACAACCTAATCAAAATCAATCCAAAAAACAATTCAAATAATTTTGAATTATTATTTCCAACAGTTTATAGGTTACCAGACTCGTCCCAAGCCATTTGTAACCCCCAGTCGCTCAGGCAAGTTTTCTACCCGTATAACTGTTGTTGTGATGTATATGTGTATATGCATGATCTTGTGATAAATGCATATTTGTTATTAGCAAATTCTTGCGATATATTGTAGCATGTGATATGATATATATGCATGCCTGTTTCGTATTCTTGATTTATATATCTGTTGGTTCAAATGCTTATTAGTTGTATAATACCTATGCTAGAGATAAGCGGTATTTGAGTATACCCTTAGTATAGGGGATCAAAAGGTGAACTTTTTCTAAAAACCGGGAGGCGAGGCTCCCGAGTATAATATATATATATATGAATAGTTTTTAAAACTATTAATCGAATAAGGTTTATTCGATAACTTTATATTATTTAATGAATATTACTTGAATATTCATTCGAGGACTTATGACTCAGTTTATATTATTTAATGAATATTATTTTGAATATTCATTCGGGGGCTTATGACTCCGTTTATTTTATTAATGAATATTAATTTGAATATTCATTCGAGGACTTATGACTCCGTTTATTTTATTAATGAATATTATTTTGAATATTCATTCAAGGGCTTGTGACTCCGCTTATTTTATTAAATAATATTCTTTATTTTGTTAAAGAATAATGTTTCGATAATCAAACTTACTTTTGATTATTCAAATAAAGATAGTACTTCCGTATAAGTATATCTTTGGTTATTTAATATTCATTTCAAGTATGAGTTTTAACACTTCTACTTCGATTATTTTTATAAGGATTATCCTTATGTGAATATTATTTAAATGATAATATTCAGATATTTTCTAATATATCGGGACTGATTTACTTTATTAAATCAGCATTACTCCAAACATTCTTAAAAATGTTTTCGAGTCTTCAAAATGATTTTAAAAGTTAGAGCGGATCCCAAAACTCATTTTTATAGTTAAGATCTTCCTTTCGAAGGGGATTTAAATACTCGCTCAAAACTTGAGGGATCCGGCTCAGTGGTGTATTTTACATTCGCAACGAGGTTGCTGTTTTGATAAATGAATTGATTACTTACCCAACATTCGGGAAGTAAGTCCATCTATTGAGTCGGCATAAGCAACATGGGCTCAGTGGGCATCCATGAAAGTGTAAGTCGCTGGGTGGCAGTCCATCAACGCGTAAGAGGCCGGGTGGCGGTCCAGCACAAGGTCCTTATGTGACAAGGGTGATGACCGGTTGGGGATTCATCCATCTACTAGTAGAAAAGGTTACTTATTGGTATCTTTGCCTGATCAGCAAGATATCAGGTTTATGCCAAGGTTTTCTCCTTTTCAAAATTCATTGGATATTGCAATTCTGTTTATAATTTTCATAACAGAGGTTTTCAAGGAGTGTACGAAATGTATATATATAGATGTATATATATATCGGGACTTAATGAAGTATCTCGTAACTTTATTATTTATAATGATATTTCAAGGATTGAATCTATTCAAGTCTTATCTTGTAGTCTCATCTGGGTGATGAACTTTTGAAACTGATTATAACTTGAACGGTGGTAGTTCAAGTAGTATTCAGATATAAGTATATTGGAGTATCTTGTAACTTCATCTTTTAAACTTATATCTAGTAAATGATTATCTTGTGCATGTCAAAAATTTTCGGAAAAATGTTGAGACAAGGTTAGATATATGAGATCACCTTGCAACGATATTTTATACAGTTATAAACGGGAACTCTGTGTATATTATACATGTCAGAGGATTTCAAAGATTGTGAAAAGTATATATGTACATATATACTGAATATTTTGCGACTTGGTCGCGGTAAGATATCAAACTTGGTTCATTTCTTCTTGACCAAGACTTTCATGAGTACTATGAGAATGCTCATATATTGTAAATCATTATACATATTATTTTGGTGGGCTTGTTGCTCACCCTTGCTTTCTTCTTTCATCACACAATATCAGATAGACAAGATGAACAGGACCAAGCTTCCAATTCGCAAGTGGTTAGTAAATGTTCCGCAGTTTTCTGGAAGCGTTGATGCCGCCGTAGCTGAGGTAGGAGCTACTAATAGGCTAGGTTTTCAACTATTGATGAACCAGATTTATGTATATTTATGAATTGTAATAATGGAAAAGAAATGTAAATCTATTCAGAAACCCTTTTAAGGTGTAATGGCATATAATTTTGGAATAAAATGACTTGTGTTATTTTTGGTATTCATCTCTGAGACTATAACTTGTGGTGTGTGTCTGTATATTGTGGGGTCACAGTACGTAGTAGTTCGTTGTTTATTAAGGTTAAGTGTTATTAAGGGAAATGGAACTCGTGACAACCCGGATCCCCGACCCCGGATTTGGGGGTGTTACAGCAATGGTATCAGAGCGAAGCGTTATAAACCTCAGAGATGATGTGACGTTAAGATAATAAGTTCACTAAGATAATAAGAACTCTTGCCAAGTTCATAGTCGGACTACCTAACGTAGTACTGACAGTTAAAACCCTTATGGGAACCCTTATAAATATCGTGATAGTAACATAGTTCGTTCTCGTATAGGGCAGCGGGGCACCGAACCCTGAGGTTCAGGAGCATCAGCATGAGGATGTTTTATTACATGTTGGAGATCAAATTGTGAATCTGATAGAGTACCTTAACGAGGGACCGGATGAGATTCATATTGAGAATGTTGCGGTTGAGGATGTTATCCCAGAAGGGATTGTTGCCGAGGAGGATCTCGTGGAGGATCCTAACGAGAATGAAGAGAGGACCGCTGAGGAATTGATGACCGTAGTCAGGGCAACTACCAGAGCAAGAATGGCCACGAGGGTGGCACTAGAGGATGAAGAGTTACCAAGGGCACAAAGGTTAATGAGGGCAAAAGGAGTGGGGCCTTCCATGACACCAATTATACCAGTATCAGACCCTCTTCCCGAGGTTCCTGAAGACATCCATGAGGTTCCACCAATTCCTGTTCCCTCCCCTGTACAGAGCCCAACACCTACTGAGGAAATGCCACCTTTATCTCCTGCACCATTGTCACATGATACCGTGCTTGGTTATCCATTTGGATCCCCTGGGCCTGCACCACCTGCACCCCATGGACTGCTAGATGCAACCACTCAGGCTTCTCTTATCGCCGATTATTACATGACTTTGGGTGGCCTGTTCGAGGCCCGTAATGTTAGGAGTGATCTGTTGGATCGACTTACTGCGCCAAGGATTGAGGGCGGGGTACTTCCGGCAGGATTAGCTCATAGCATGGAAAGGATTGAGGCTACCACCCGTGTTACAGCTAGAGGCCATCTTGAGGGTCAGATTGATCCAGCTCTACTTACAACTATCTTAGACCTCATCACCTCTGTGATGGAGCAGGTTAGGGATGTCGTGCGTGCCCGCATTTCTTGATCCATGGTAGTGTGCAGAGCCAGAGCGATCAGACAAGGGTTTCATGTAGCATCGCTTTTGGAGGATTAGCCTAAGTTATGAATGATTAGTTTTAATGACTAGATGATTATCTATGGTAGTACTTTTGGGATAGAAGCGATCAGATCACATGATGTAATTCTCTTTAATGTGTTTAGTTGTTGTACCCTCGAACCAATGGTTATGTATATATTCGTTAATTTCAGTTCAGATCATCCTGGTTATGATAAGTTCATATTGTTAATTGCACTATTAACACTTAAGAGAGTGTCATGAAGTTATGGAACTTGAGAATTCATAATTTGCAATCATGCAAGGACGGAACGAGGGAAAGACTTAATCAAAGTAAATAAGATAAATATCCAGAGATTCTCAAAAAAAACAAAAAAAAAATAAAATCCAAGCATTATGCCCCCATGAGGAATAAGATTAGGGGCAAAACCTTGAATGTGATAATCAGGGAAGTCGTAATTAAGCTATAAGGAACCCAGAATATAATGAAGTGGAAAATGAGGATTTTAAATTAAAAGATAACCCCAATTATGGGGAGTAGGAAGAAATATTTAGACTAAGAAAACAGAAGTCGAGCAAGATAGGAAGAACCAGGATGGTACTCCTATTGGGCAATCCATGGACCTGCCTAAAACAAAACTTATACTTTTACCCCTAACCACCACCTTGAGGAAACAATGTGGTATGAAATTCTTTCAGGACCTTTAAGTCGCTAAGCCCTTAGAGTTCCAAGGAACAAGTTGACCCAGTCGAGGCAAGAGCCTGGCTAAAGGAAATATAGGAATCATTTGAGATTCTAAATGATTGACGAATCACAAAACACTGTTTTTGTCACTTACCCTCCTAAGAGAGAGACCACCCACTGGTGAAAGACCAAGAAAAGTACGGAGCAAGAGGTTACAATAAACTGATTAAAGATCAGTCAATTGTTTTCAGGAAAGTACTTCCCAAGGTTATGGAGATAGTGTAAAAGCTTTAGAGCCAGAACAAAGGCGGACGAGTATGATGAATTATGAATCTAAGCTGTAAAAGTTGTCAAGATTCGTTCTGAGGACACGAATCCAGAATGACGGGATATTTGAAATCAATGCTTATGTTATGTTGGTTCATGAAATAATGATAAGAGAAAGGAAATTAAAAAGAAACTGAAGTGGAAAGGAATATAAAGGCAATAGAGTTTGAGAAATAATAAGGAAGTTGGGTATGAGGAAACCCTAAAGACTCGTAGCAATAGAAATAGAAAAATATGTAATCGTTAGGATGAGGGTGATTCACCATGAGTTAAATTGCTGGTTGAAGGCATAAGAGATACATATATTGTACCCCTTTAAGTTGGGAGGATTCAAGGAAACCTTGAGATAGTTCAAAGGATAAATAATGAGACGCGGATAGACTGAGGAGACAAGGAAGTAAGAAATTAGGAAAAGTGGATGAAGGAAGTGACCTTCGAGAATGTGAAGTGGAAGACCGGTGGCTTGATACCCAGAAAGGTAGACGCCAGGTATGAAAGATATCCCAGCATCGAGGTGACTGTTGAGATAAATAACAAAAGTAAATAAGGAATTATTAAGAAGAAGTTCACGTTGAACACGACCAATATCTTCCAGAACATTTTTGTTATCGTTACCAAATTAGGCAAGAAAAGCGGATAACCGTTGTTATCTTTTGGAGGCCATATTGATTGACCTCATTTTGAATACAGATGTTATTGTGAAATTAGGCATATACTATTAAGGTGGAAATGATTGAATAAGACACCCTTATTAGGAATATATGACTTGATTTATCCATGGAAGGATGCATGTACCTTTTTAAAGGTGGAATTAAGGATAGAACATCGGCAACTTAAAATGAATCCTAGGGGAATGCATAAAGGTTGGCATTTCACCCTTAATAGGGATAGTATGAGTTTTGACAGTATGAATTGGAAAGGATTAAGGTAACAACAACCTTTAAAGAATCAGTGGAGAAATTTTTCAAAAGTATATAGACAATGATTCTAGTATTAGTATATGGTATTTTGATATGCTCTGTATCTAGGGAATACAGGAGGAGCGATTCAAGGATAACCTTAGAGGTTTTACAAGGAGAAAGGTAATATTCAAAATTCTCAAGAATAAAAATGTTGATAAAGGAAATATGACGTAATTATAATGATGCCAAGTGGGGCACGTGTTAAACCACGAGAAAGTATGGATCGAACCAGTAAAGGTCGAAATTGTTCAGGGCAATTAGGGCTAAAAGATGTTCTAAGTTTGATTGAGAGTCAGTCGTGACAGTGATTAACCTCTAAAGACTGAGGCAATAACTTATGGAAAAATGGTGATATTTTTTTTACTCATTAGATTTTAAGGAAAACATATTCACAAAAGCAGTGATTGAAATAAGGTAGAAAATTTATTTGGAGGTGGTTAAAATGACATTGACTGTAAGGAAATTTTACCATCAGGAAAGGCCAAAGAGGTGGCTGACACTTTAAATGTAAGAGAATAATTATAGGCGCTCGTGTGAGAGGAATACAGTGATGATGGTTGAAGCCGGGAAGGTTGTATTACGGTTCAGAAGATTGACATTCCTTCTGATGACTGTGCAATACTCAACCGTAATAGTAGTTGGGTAAAGGTTTAATTCGTGTAATCGCCATTAGCGGGCTATCTATCTTAGAAGGTCCTATCTTGAGAATAATCCAGGACCATATTTCAAAAAGGACCAAACAAACCTTTGAGTTAAGTCTTCTATTGAAGGCATATAATTAAGAATGGTATTAACTTGCTATCGTTGCTTTGATTGAAACTCTTCTGCAATTTTATCTGCTTCATGTCATGTATGTATGTCAGGATCAGGAGTTTTCTTCATGAATCATGAATGGTGATTATGTTACCTCCTTAGAAGGATTTGATACGACATGTATGGACTCCGTATGGTTAGATATTAAGATTTCATGGAACGTGAATGATGACAGTAGGTCAGTAGTGGACCATAGTAATGCAGCAATGATTCTGCGAGTAATGAGCTGATTACAACCGTGAGAGTTGTATTGGAATGGAGGTTGAGATTAAGTACCACTAATCGGGTCGTGTTGACGTATAAGTTATCTTTGATAGAAAAACTAGGTCGATTATTTACCTATTGAGTATCCATTCCTTCTTATCAATAGGGAGTCGTGTTACTATACGAGGAAGGATGCAGTGCAAGCATAGAATTCTAGTAACGATGATGTCTAGAATGAGATCACAGATTCGATTTTCGATATCGAGGGAGTTTCAAAGGTGATTGTGTATAAGCTCGAGCAAGAGCATGGGTCCATAGAATGATGGATGGAATAGTAAATATTTAAGCATGTGAAATGCGATGCGATAATACTTGATATATATACACATATGTTTTGTTCTCCTATGACAAACCTCTATAGTTCAGAGGTAGGTTCCAAGCCAGATATTTTGTGGCAGTATATTTTTTTTCATATACACAATTCTCTTCAATTCGTTCTTTTCTCTTCTTTTCATTTTGTATAAACTGAGAAGAACAACCCTTCCAGAAGGGGAGGTATTTCCGAATGACTATCTATCTGTGTGATAGAAGCCTAGTAGGATACCATCTATTGTTTAATTGCTTGTCAAGTACTAAAGGCTGGCCACCTTCTGTACTAACTATGCGATATAACAAGTGTTCATGATCATAGTGATCTCTCAATAAGTTCTTTTACTTCTATATGATTGATCAAACTTTGGAAAATAGAAACAGCTGAAAAAGGAGTGGTAAAGTTATGGTGGTATTCGGAATGGAAACACATTCGTGATACTAAGGTTGACGTGGTTATTAAAAGGTTATAGAACGCTAACGAGCAAAAGTATAACCAGTATAATATTAGGAACGGAAGGTAGTAGCGATTACGAACTGGAAAAGAATGGGTATGGAGAAGCAAAAGCTCTAATGCTAAAAGCTATAATGAGAGTCTGTGCAATAGACTTGAAAGAAATTGGAATGATCATTTAACACGGATTGAGTTTTCTTACGACAATAGATCATATGTCATTATCGAGATGTCGCCTTATGAGATCCTTGAGGGAAGACAATGTCGATCTCCCTTATGTTAGGATGAAGATTGCAGAGCGCAAGATGCCCGTGTTAGTGTATACTGAAAATATTTATTTGAAGTATGTACATTTATTTTTAGCCAGTTTATTTGAGAATCATTTGAATGTTTACATGTTGTCTAATATTATATATTGTGAACAATCTAGTATCAAATGGGATACAGAATATTAGATTGTTAAATACGGTTATATAATATAATAAGGTTCACAGCACAGGTGGTGTTGGACAATCTACTGGTATGGCTGTAGTATTATTTAGATTAGTTTATATTGACTAATAAATAATACTAGTATACTTTGTGTATATTGAACAGGATCAAATTTAGAATTGTTCCCTTAATACTGATTAAGAAGGAGAACTAAGATTCTATGTTATTATTAATGCTTAGGTTCTTAATCCGGAAATAGTAATTGACACGTGTATATTATTTACATGCTTTGATTTATATATGAAATAATTATTTTGAATTATATCATTATATTTTGGGTGATGGAATTATATATATGGTGGATATTATTTATTGAAGGAATCCATGTCCTGATAATATTCGGGTTAATGATGTCCCCTTGAAAGCTCAAAAAGATTTAATTATGTGAAACCCTGCAGGTGGAATTTATTCTGGCATAATTAATTAAAGGTTGAGTGGATGATCAAGGATAAAAGATATTAATTAAATAAATTATCAGTAATTTATTTAATTAATGGACATATGATATTTTAAACATGGGGAATTTAATAAGCAAATAATATTGGAACCGAATTAATTAAATTACGGTATTAGGAAAGGTAGTGCAAATATTAATTCTTTAGTGGATTGAATTAATATTTAATTACATTGGGCTAGGCTCAAGATGTAATTAGAAGGCCCAACCTAATTATCCATGGTCCCTATTGTAGCCTATATATATTCTTATTTTCTTCTTGCTTGGAATTGGGGTGAAAACATATTGTAGCCACCAAGGAGCAAGAAGAGAGGATAACTTGAGAAGACGGAGGCCACACTTCGCTCAAGGGAATTTGGGAATACAATAGAAGAGCGTGGAATCAACCATTAACAAGGTAATCCTCTTTTCGTAATCTTTATCGTAAAACGTAGTAACACCCTAAGTCCGTGGTTCCCAACAATTGGTATCAAGAGCCTGGTAATGGGTTCTACGTTTTATGATATAATGTCCATGTCGTAATTATATATGCGTGTATATAGTGTTTTGCTTGTATTGGTTTTGATGCAGGTTGTTAATCCACTATTATGGCCATGTATATTTTAATTATGTGTTTGGATCCTACATGGTTTAATCGTGGTTAATTTTTGTTTTGGTTTCCACGTGGTTTAATCGTGGTTGTAATTTACACGAGGGTTGATCATGTTAGAATAGATTTTACAAAATTAGTTTTGTATTAGATCTATTTTTTTGTAATTGTTCCGGGTATTTTGTAATAGTTATGTGCGATCGGAAATCAATTCCGGTAGTTTTTTGTTCCGCTGTGTGATTACAAGGGGCTGCTGGGGCCGCTGCGGCAGCTGGGGCTGCTGGGGCTGCTGGGGGCGTCGGGGCTGCTGGGGGCGTCGGGGCGCCCTTGAGGCAGATTTTTTTTGAAAGCTGGATTTTCAAGGGCCATAATAGTGGAAAATTTATTTTAATTTTTTCCATTAAATTTTAATTATTGCTTTAATTTATTGATTATGTGTGTCGTTAATTATGTGTGTAATTCTTTTAAAATTGTATGTTTAACTTAATTAGGACGACATGGACATAAAATTTATTTATTGCTTTAATTAAATGTTATATGTTGCTAAAATTATGTGTGTATTTTGAATGCATGATTAGACATAATTATAACAACATAGGGCCCCATTTAATTTTAAAATTCCTCAATTTTAATAAAAAAATTCTAAGTGGGAGAGGGAATTAATATGAAATTAAATCCCATGGTCTCCATTATTGGTTGTAGGTAATATAACATAAAGACGAATATAAATTATATATACGTCACCCATCGTGGCATGTAATTTGTGGTGTCTAGAATGTTATAGAAATTACTAGAACAAACTTCTTAAATTAATAAATTTTGAAAGGAATAAATACGGATTTTCTTTATTTCTGATTTGGGGCGATTTTGTCAAAAACGGGTTCATCGAACTTGTAAGGCTGTGGGTTTTAAGCGAGACCGATGTGACTCCTCCACTACCTGGAAATCAAACCATTGATGAATATTGAATTGAAGTATTCTATTCAAGGCAAAATTACGAATATTGGAAGGTATACACGCCACCCATCGTGGCGTACCAAGTTCCATAGATTTCGAATAATTTAAGATTTGATGATGGTATACACTTAGCTATGAAAAATAATATAGTCCACCCCAACGTGGCATATTGTTTAGTAATAGGACCGAAGTAACATTTTAACAAAATTAGGTGGTATACATGTCACACATCGTGGCGTACCAGAAGCTTATGGTGTTTAGATGTTAGTGCATTAAATTTTAATAATTTAGATCTTAATAATTAATGCACCCTTATTTATGTGATGTTTTTATGCATGATTCTCAGGATAAAATAGGATTTAATCCACTATTCACCATACTTAAGGATAACAAACTTACCAGACTTAACTATATTGAATGAAAACGAAATTTGGACATTGTGTTGACTGCTGAGGAGTACAAGTTTTGCACTTATGAACCCAAGCCTGAACAACCTGCTGTTGATGCTCCTGAAGATGAGAAAGAGTATTATAAACGGTGGATTAAGGCTGATGAGATGTCGCAATGTTACATTCTGGCAGCAATGTCGGGTGTTTTGCAGCATCAACATCAGTCTATGGCCACTGCTTCAGATATGCTCTTTAATCTCAAGGAACTTTTGGGAGATCAGAATAGGGCTGTTAGGCAAGTAGCCATGAAGGCTTTAATGAACACTCAGATGGCTGAAGGCACACCTGTAAGGGATCATGTTCTCAAGATGATGTCGCATCTGAATGAGATAAAGATCCTTGGTGCTGAACTTGACGGGGAAACCCAGATTGACATTATTCTTATGAGCTTGTCCAAGAGTTTTGAGCAGTTCCGCTTGAATTACAACATGAACAAGAGGCAGTATAGTCTCGCGGAACTGCTGACAGAACTTCAGGCAGCTGAAGGATTATTTCGGCAGAGTGTTCAAGTGAATGTGGCTGAGAAAGGTTCTTCCTCTAAGCCGAAAGGTATTAAGAAGAAGAAAAAGGCTCAGACACAGAAAGCTGTGAAGGCAGTGGGAGTTCAGGGTGGTGTGAAAAAGCCTAAGGAAAAGTGCTTCAGATGCAAACAGTCAGGTCACTGGAAACAGGATTGTCCTCTTCCTAAGAAGATAAACAATACTGGTATGTCTCTTTCTCTAGTTACAGAAACATTTATAGCGGCTATATCTATGAGCACTTGGTGTGTAGATACAGGAGCCACTGATCATGTTTGTAATTCTATGCAGGGGTTCCAACTATCCAGAATGCTTAGAGATGGTGAGATATACGTGTTCATGGGAGATGCTATGAAAGTAGCAGTAGTTGCAGTAGGAGTTATTCATTTATCTTTTGGTTCTGATAGGATTTTGGTTTTGAACAATTGTCTTTATGTACCTTCTTTTAGAAGGAATTTAATTTCGGTTTCTAAACTTGCTTTGGATGGTTATAATGTTTGTTTGGATCGTAATGTTTCTATTATGATGAATAAACGAATTATATGTTCTGGTACATTGCAAGACAATTTGTATATAATTAATCCTAGTAAACTTGAACTGCAACTGCAATTTAGGGAATTGAACAACACATCTTCTAACTCTACTAAAAGAAAGGATCCTTCTACTTTGAACCAAACATATCTTTGGCACTTGAGATTAGGTCATATTAACTTGAGGGAGATTCAAAGACTGGTAGTAGACGGGCCTTTAAGCTCATTGGCAGTGGAGCCATTTCCAGTTTGTGAATCCTATTTGGAAGGTAAAATGACTAATAGGCCTTTCAAGGCAAAGGGGAATAGAGCCAAACAAGTGTTAGAATTGGTTCACTCTGATTTATGTGGACCCATGAATATCCAAGCAAGAGGTGGTTATGAATATTTCGTCACTTTCATTGATGATTATTCTAGATATGGGTACGTTTATTTGTTGCGCCGTAAGTCTTAGTGCTTTGATAAGTTCAAAGAGTACAAAGCTAAAACGGAGAAGCGACTTAATAAAAGTATCAAGTCACTACGATCAGATCGTGGTGGCGAATACTTGCTTGGAGAATTTAGGGAATATTTATTAGAAAATGGGATAGAATCCCAGTTAACTGCACCAGGCACACCCCAGCAGAACGGTGTAGCAGAGAGAAGGAACCGGACTCTTTTAGAGAGTGTTAGATCGATGATGAGTTATTCAGATTTACCCAAGTCGTTTTGAGGACATGTCTTAGAGACAGCAGCTTATCTTCTGAACTTAGTACCTTCTAAGTCGGTTCCTAAAACCCCCTTAGAATTGTGGACCGGGGATAAACCGAGTCTAAGACATATTCGAATATGGGGTTGTCCAGCACATGTGCTGAACAAGAACGTGACTAAGTTAGAATCTCGTACAGAAGTAAAGTTGTTTGTAGGCTATCCCATGGGAACGAAAGGATATTTATTTTATATTCCGAAGAATCGGGATGTCATTGTTAGCACCAATGCAAGATTCTTGGAGGAGGACTATATAATGAATCACAAACCCATGAGTAGTGTCGTTTTAGAGGAACTAGTGGGAGGGACAAATAATACCCATGAAGCTGTAGTATAAGTAGAACAACCACAACATAATGTACAACCTGTCACTAATACCGCACCAGTGCCTCGTCGTAGTGGGAGGGTTGTTCAACAGCCTGATAGATTCATGTTTTTGGGAGAGTCTTCAGACTTTGTCCCTGGTAAACATGATGATGATCCCCGTACATACGAAGAGGCAGTACAAGACAAAGATGCAGATCTTTGGCAAAAGGCGATGGAATCTGAGATAGAATCAATGTATTCTAATCAGGTCTGGGAGCTCATGGAACCACCCAAAGGTATAAAACCTATTGGATGTAAGTGGATCTACAAGAAAAAGAGGGGATTAGATAAAAAGATGAAAGCCTGGAAAGCAAGACTTGTTGCGAAAGGGTATACTCAGAAAGAAGGTATCGATTATGAGGAAACCTTTTCACCGGTAGTCATGCTTAAGTCAATCCGTATTCTTTTATCTATAGCAGCTCATCTCGATTATGAGATTTGGCAAATGGATGTCAAGACAGCTTTTCTTAATGAAAGTCTTGAAGAAACCATCTATATGCAGCAACCAAAAGGATTCATTAAGGAAGGCCAAGAACATCTGGTATGTAAGCTTAAGAGGTCTATTTATGGACTGAAACAAGCTTCTAGAGACTGGAATATTCGTTTTGATCAGGCAGTCCAGTCATATGGATTTGATCAAAGTCCAAGCGAATCGTGCGTGTATAAGAGAAGTGAAGGTAATGCAGTGGTTTTTCTAGTACTATATGTAGATGATATTTTACTCATTGGAAACAATGTTGAGATGTTGTCATCAGTAAAGGCATGGTTGTTCAAACAATTTGACATGAAGGACTTAGGTGAAGCGGCATACATCCTTGGGATCAAAGTTATAAGGGATCGCAAGAAAAGGATGTTGGCTTTATCTCAAGATCCCTACATTGATGAAGTATTAGCTCGTTTTAACATGCAGAACTCCAAGAAAGGTTTTCTACCTTTTAAGCATGGAGTTGCTCTATCTAAGAAGCAGTGTCCTTCGACACCTAAGGACATAGAGAGCATGAAAGCAGTTCCTTATGTTTCAGCATGTGGAAGCTTAATGTATGCTATGTTATGTACGAGGCCTGACATCTGCTTTGCTGTAGGCATGGTTAGTAGATATCAGTCGAACCCAGGTCAGGAACATTGGAGTGCAGTAAAAACTATACTCAAGTACCTGAGAAGGACTAAGGAGTATATGTTAATTTACAAGGCCTCAGATCTATTTCCTTTGGGATATACTGATTCAGATTTCCAATCAGATAGGGATAAGAGGAAATCAACCTCGGGATATGTTTTTACTTTGGGAGGTGGAGCCGTTATATGGAGGAGTGTAAAGCAGAAATGCATTGCAGACTCCACCATGGAGGCCGAGTACGTGGCGGCCTCTGAGGCTGCCAAGGAGGCTGTATGGTTCAGGAACTTCCTTTTGGACTTAGATGTGGTACCTAATTTGCCTAGGAGCTTGACGGTGTATTGTGATAACACTGGTGCTATGGCAAATTCAAAGGAACCGCGAGACCACAAAGCAGCTAAACATATTGAACTTAAGTATCATCTCATACGAGGAATCGTAAAGCGAGGGGATATAGTTGTGGCTCACATATCATCAGAAGACAACCGAGCAGATCCTTTCACAAAGAGCTTGCCAACCAAGGTTTTTGACAAGCATGTGGAAGCGATAGGAGTCAGATGGATGGACACATAGATTTTTATGTAATAGTGGATTAAATAAACACTGATGTACACATAGAATATTTTGAGTATAAGTGGGAGATTGTTAGTGTATACTGAAAATATTTATTTGAAGTATGTACATTTATTTCTGGCCAGTTTATTTGAGAATCATTTGAATGTTTACATGTTGTCTAATATTATATATTGTGAACAATCTAGTATCAAATGGGATACAGAATATTAGATTGTTAAATACGGTTATATAATATAATAAGGTTCACAACACAGGTGGTGTTGGACAATCCACTGGTATGGCTGTAGTATTATTTAAATTAGTTTATATTGACTAATAAATAATACTAGTATACTTTGTGTATGTTGAACAGGATCAAATTTAGAATTGTTCCCTTAATACTGATTAAGAAGGAGAACTAAGATTCTATGTTATTATTAATGCTTAAATTCTTAATCCGGAAATAGTAATTGACACGTGTATATTATTTACATGCTATGATTTATATATGAAATAATTCTTTTGAATTATATCATTATATTTTGGGTGATGGAATTATATACATGGTGGATATTATTTATTGAAGGAATCCATGTCCTGAAAATATTCGGGTTAATGATGTCCCCTTGAAAGCTCAAAAAGATTTAATTATGTGAAACCCTGCAGGTGGAATTTATTCTGGCATAATTAAATAAAGGTTGAGTGGATGATCAAGGATAAAAGATATTAATTAAATAAATTATCAGTAATTTATTTAATTAATGGACATATGATATTTTAAACATGGGGAATTTATTAAGCAAATAATATTGGAACCGAATTAATTAAATTACGGTATTAGGAAAGGTAGTGCAAATATTAATTCTTTAGTGGATTGAATTAATATTTAATTACATTGGGCTAGGCTCAAGATGTAATTAGAAGGCCCAACCTAATTATCCATGGTCCTTATTGTAGCCTATATATATTCTTATTCTCTTCTTGCTTGGAATTGGGGTGAAAACATATTGTAGCCACCATGGAGCAAGAAGAGAGGATAACTTGAGAAGACGGAGGCCACACTTCGCTCAAGGGAATTTGGGAATACAATAGAAGAGCGTGGAATCAACCATTAACAAGGTAATCCTCTTTTCGTAATCTTACGTAGTAACACCCTAAGTCTGTGGTTCCCAACAGCCCGTACCAGCAATGATTCAAAGGACCAAGGATATAATAGATTTAATCAGAGGATGGCTGGTAGTAGCCCAAGATGGACATAAAAAGTATGTTGATTCAACACAAAAGGACAAAGAATAGGAAATTGGGGACCTAGTAATGTTAAAGGTATCCCTTGGAAAGGATTGATGAGGTTCAAAAAGAAAGGAAAACTAAGCCCAAGATACATTGGACCTTTTGAGATACTAAGACGGATTGGGAAGTTGGCTTACGAGCTAGCCTTACCCCCGAACCTACAACAAGTTCATAATGTGTTCCACGTATCAATGTTAAGGAAGTGTAATTCGGATGCCAGATAAATTGGGGCATATGAGCGCATAGACATGCAACCAGACGTAACCTATATGGAGAAACCAGAAAGGGGTATAGACTGAAAAAGGGACAAGTGCTTAGGAGAAGAGTTATCAAACTAGTCAGAATTTGATGGTAGAACCATAATGTGGAAAATTACGTAAGAGTTAGAAAATGCAATGCTAAGAAAGTATCCCTACTCATTTTCTATCTGATTCTGGGACGGAATCCTTTTAAGGAGGGGAGACTGTAATAACCCCAATTTTTGGAATTTTTGAAACCCTTATAAATAGTGTTTTGCTGATTATGCTGAATAAGAAAACTTTTCATGCCACACTATGTAGGGGTTCTTTTATTGATCTTCTGGGATATTATTAGTACTCTATGTGGTATATAAGTGTATGTAAAGATCGTCAGAATCCAAATCCGAACACTTTGATTTTTCCCGAAAATCCACCAGATATCGAAAGAATTGAGTATAAGGTAACAGGATAAAAAGGATTTAAATTCAAGGATTTTGATAGAGGATCATAAAAGGAATATAATGTATTGAGAAAGGTTAAGGGAACCTAAGTAATAAGATCCCGAGTATGATCCCCCAAACGATAAACGAAAACGAAAGTTAAGCGAACCGTATAACAGATCAGCGGTCATTAGCCAAATAATTAAAAGCTAATCAAAGAGATTAGTGGGGATGATGTCATCAAACCAATAAGAAGAGGGCAAGTAAGGGATGACGACATAACAAGGTGACATAAGCATGACATAAGGGGGAAGGAGGTGTGGTTGATTTAAAACCACACAAAGTTCATGGTTAAAAAGGTAATTAACCAAAATCAAGCTAAAAACAACCAACCAACAATCATTTCACCCAAAACACAAAGATCATTTCATTTTCTTCAACTTGCTCTCGGCTTCTTCTTCTTTTCCAAAGCAAGAAAATCAAAATCATAGTTCCAAGCTTTGTTAAATTACAAGGTAATTATCTAAGACTCCTTATGCATAGTTATGGATATCCTATAAGTTTGAGCTCCTAAATCATTCACAATCTCTTCCTAAAAATCATGGAAGAAGATGGTGAATAGTGTTTTTCAAGAACTAAATTTTTTGTTCTTGAAGTTTTGTTTAGATTAAGCTTGGATAAGGACTTTAAGGGTGATTCCAAGCCATTCTCTTGATTCTCCACTCTCCAAGGAAGGTATAACCCCTCCAAACCCTAACTTTATTTGAGTAATTAGGTTTAGTTTTGTTGTTATAATTCATGAGAGGTTTGCTAGTTGTAAATGTAGAGATTAGTTGATTTGTGAAGTTTTGGAGTGGTAGTTCTTGGATTGTTGATTAATGAACTTAATTGTAGTTAAATTCAAGTTTAAGAATAAGTATAAATTGTTAATGTTGAGTTGTTGGGGCTGTTATGATGTAGTATGGATGGAGTTTTGATTGGGTTTTGATTGTGGATTGATTGTGGGTTGAATTGGAGTGTTTTAAATTTGGGAAATCGCGTAAACATAGCCGTCGTAATGTCCGATTTACTTTAGGCTGTTTTGTTCTTAACATTAGTACCCGAGAACTCCCTTCTAGGTTTTGAACATTGCCATGATTAGATAGTTCATGTTACGAGCTTCGTTTTGATATGTGGTTCGTTCGATTCCGATGTACGGTTTAGGAGAAACGGCCGTTTTAAGTAACGACGTTTCGCGAACGAACCATTACCCCTCGCCTTACTTTGAAACATAGGTTAAAGACCTTAAAGGACTAATTGGAGTATGAAACATCTATGTAAAGTGTAATAGGCAGTTGGTCAGACACTCGTGAAAGAATCGCCTTAAAACTCATAATGGTTAATTTATTAAAAATGGTGGAGCCGAGGGTACTCGAGCGATTTAAGTGAATCGTTAAGCGCAAAGCGAGCGTTAGAGTCTAAATTGGTTAAAGTATAGATTTATAAGTGACTTTGATTTAATTCCAACTTATATATTGTTTATAGGTTACCAGACTCGTCCCAAGCCATTTGTAACCCCCAGTCGCTCAGGCAAGGTTTCTACCCGTATAACTGTTGTTGTGATGTATATGTGTATATGCATGATCTTGTGATAAATGCATATTTGTTATTAGCAAATTCTTGCGATATATTGTAGCATGTGATATGGTATATATGCATGCCTGTTTCGTATTCTTGATTTATATATCTGTTGGTTCAAATGCTTATTAGTTGCATAATACCTATGCTAGAGATAAGCGGTATTTGAGTATACCCTTAGTATAGGGGATCAAAAGGTGAACTTTTTCTAAAAACCGGGAGGCGAGGCTCCCAAGTATAATATATATATATGAATAGTTTTTAAAACTATTAATCAAATAAGGTTTATTCGATAACTTTATATAATTTAATGAATATTACTTGAATATTCATTCGAGGACTTATGACTCAGTTTATATTATTTAATGAATATTATTTTGAATATTCATTCGGGGGCTTATGACTCCATTTATTTTATTAATGAATATTAATTTGAATATTCATTCGAGGACTTATGACTCCGTTTATTTTATTAATGAATATTATTTTGAATATTCATTCGAGGGCTTATGACTCCGCTTATTTTATTAAATAATATTCTTTATTTTGTTAAAGAATAATGTTTCGATAATCAAACTTACTTTTGATTATTCAAATAAAGATAGTACTTCCGTATAAGTATATCTTTGGTTATTTAATATTCATTTCAAGTATGAGTTTTAACACTTCTACTTCGATTATTTTTATAAGGATTATCCTTATGGGAATATTATTTAAATGATAATATTCAGATATTTTCTAATATATCGGGACTGATTTACTTTATTAAATCAGCATTACTCCAAACATTCTTAAAAATGTTTTCGAGTCTTCAAAATGATTTTAAAGTTAGAGCGGATCCCAAAACTCATTTTTATAGTTAAGATCTTCCTTTCGAAGGGGATTTAAATACTCGCTCAAAACTTGAGGGATCCGGCTCAGTGGTGTATTTTACATTCGCAACGAGGTTGCTGTTTTGATAAATGAATTGATTACTTACTCAACGTTCGGGAAGTAAGTCCATCTATTGAGTCGGCGTAAGCAACATGGGCTCAGTGGGCGTCCATGAAAGTGTAAGTCGCTGGGTGGCAGTCCATCAACGCGTAAGAGGCCGGGTGGCGGTCCAGGACAAGGTCCTTATATGGCCAGGGTGATGACCGGTGGGGGATTCATCCATCTACTAGTAGAAAAGGTTACTTATTGGTATCTTTGCCTGATCAGCAAGATATCAGGTTTATGCCAAGGTTTTCTCCTTTCCAAAATTCATTGGATATTGCAACTCTGTTTATAATTTTCATAACAGAGGTTTTCAAGGAGTGTATGAAATGTATATATATATAGGTGTATATATATATCGGGACTTAATGAAGTATCTCGTAACTTCATTATTTATAATGATATTTCAAGGATTGAATCTATTCAAGTCTTATCTTGTAGTCTCATCTGGGTGATGAACTTTTGAAACTGATTATAACTTGAACGGTGGTAGTTCAAGTAGTATTCGGATATAAGTATATTGGAGTATCTTGTAACTTCATCTTTTAAACTTATATCTAGTAAATGATTATCTTGTGCATGTCAAAGATTTTGGGAAAAACGTTGAGACAAGGTTAGATATATGAGATCACCTTGCAACGATATTTTATACAGTTATAAACGGGAACTCTGTGTATATTATACATGTCAGAGGATTTCAAAGATTATGAAAAGTATATATGTACATATATACTGAATATTTTGCGACTTGGTCGCGGTAAGATATCAAACTTGGTTCATTTCTTCTTGACCAAGACTTTCATGAGTACTATGAGAATGCTCATATATTGTAAATCATTATACATATTATTTTGGTGGGCTTGTTGCTCACCCTTGCTTTCTTCTTTCATCACACAATATCAGATAGACAAGATGAACAGGACCAAGCTTCCAATTCGCAAGCGGTTAGTAAATGTTCCGCAGTTTTCTGGAAGCGTTGATGCCGCCGTAGCTGAGGTAGGAGCTACCAATAGGCTAGGTTTTCAACTATTGATGAACCAGATTTATGTATATTTATGAATTGTAATAATGGCAAAGAAATGTAAATCTATTCAGAAACCCTTTTAAGGTGTAATGGCATATAATTTTGGAATAAAATGACTTG
The DNA here is from genome assembly GCF_009905375.1 of Apium graveolens. Lineage (NCBI taxonomy): Eukaryota > Viridiplantae > Streptophyta > Magnoliopsida > Apiales > Apiaceae > Apium > Apium graveolens. The sequence continues at coordinate 50,713,966 of NC_133654.1, forward strand.
TGTTATTTTTTGTATTCATCTCTGAGACTATAACTTGTGGTGTGTGTGTGTATATTGTGGGGTCACAGTACGTAGTAGTTCGTTGTTTATTAAGATTAAGTATTATTAAGGGAAATGGAACTCGTGACAACCCGGATCCCCGACCCCGGATTTGGGGGTGTTACACAAATCTTCAAGAGCAAAATATGTTACTCAATCTCCACCAAGGAGAAAGAGAAAATTGATTCTTAGAGATGAATCAGATAAAGATGAGCAAGTCCAAGTTCATGCATCAGAACCTGTTATAGTAGCAGCTGAAGAATCAATTTCTCAGAAGGAGAATGAAGCTGAGGATTCTGGAATTCTAAAAAGGAAAAGAACTTCAAGTTCTGATGCTGCTCAATAAACACTTTTATAACCAAAGTCCAGATCAAAGAAGATGAGAGCAGGAAGGCATATGGCATAACCTCAATCTGAGGATGTTAAAGAGGCTGAGGAAGGGGATCATGAATCTCTGATCTCATCAGAACCAATAGTGATTGAAGCTTTTCCACCTCCACCTCAAGCTGAAGACATTGTTCAAGATACAGTGATCACACCCCTTGTCTCTCCAATCAGAGAAACAACTACAGTTGAAGATTCAGGATTAAGTCCTGAAATTGACATTCATAGGCTGAACATTCCATCTGTCTTGTTTCTGGAAGCACCACAAGGACAAGTGACAACTCCACCTGTTTCTCCATTAAATGGTGAAATACCAACTACTCCAATTCTGGATGTGGAAACAGATGAAGTTGTACCAGAATCTCCTATAACCACACACACTCTTGTGTTGTCAGAATATGATGAGTTTCTAGAAAGTTCTGGAGAGTCAGCTCCTGTAAATACTCCAGCTCAAATTCTTGGAAAGGAGGCACTGCTTAAAAAGTTTGTTGAAGAAGATGCTCCTGTTCCTTGGGAAGACACTCACAAAGGAGTTGAATGGACCAAGAAGTGGAATGAATCTGACTTCATTCCCAGCTCAAAAGTTCTGTCAGATCATATTGCAAAAGCTGATGAGTTGTTGACAAATTTTGTCTTCAAAGCTCAACTTAAAGTCACAGCTCTCAGTACTAAAAGTCTTCAAGGTCTACACTCACAGACTCATGAAAAGTTTGATAAACTTCTAGAAAGAGCTGATAAGCTAGACATGGAGATCAAACTAGACAAGAAGATGTTTATTAGACCTATTCAAGAGAAAGTTGAAGCTATTGAGCAAGCTCAAGAAAAGCAACAGCAACAGGCCCAACTAAATAATGTCCTGCAGAATCAAGCTTCTCAACAAGCACAACTCAATGAAATCCAATCTTCAGTGGAACTCCTTCTTTCACTACTCCTGCCTGATGATGCCAAAAAGGGGGAGAAGGTAGTTAAGTCCAAATGCTATACTATTCAAACACTGAAGACGAAGGATGATAAAGAAGATGACCAGGGAAACCCTATCAAGGGCAAGGGTCAAGGTCATGGCAAGCATGGCAGCAAAGTTTCTTCACAGAAACTAATTTCTGATTCTAGCAAATCTTCTACACAGAAGAATACAAGTTCTGAAGCTGTGAATGCTCAAGTTCTGAAAGCAAGTTCTGATGATCAAAGTCTGATATCAAGTTCTGATATTCTGATTCAAGCTGAAAGTCAAGACTCTCGGAAGTTTTTACAAACTCTGAAGCTTAAGGGAAGGGAGACTACTATCTACTATAAGGATCCCAAGATTCAGACACTTGATGAAGATATTGCTAGAAGATTATTTCTCAAGCATAATCCTGGAATGGATTTAGAGACTCTAAAGGAGGAAGAAGCTAGATTTGCAGCTGAGAAGACAAATCTTAAATCTAAAGCTTCTAATGCAAAGAAACCTCCAAGGTCTAAGGCAAAAGGCATTGTGATCAAGGAAAGGTCAACTTCTGAGGATTCAAAGCCCAAGACAAGATCACAAGTTGAGATTGATCCCAAAGCAAAAGGGAAAGCGAAGGTTGATGAACTAACAAAGAATCAGGAGATGAAGATTACTCAAATCCTGATGAAACCTGTATGCAAATTGGTTCAATTTTTTGATGATACAACTGCTGAAGATGGAACTGTTGAAACTCTGAAAAGAAGAAAGATAACAGAAAAATCTAAGACAACCTATGACATAGCTCATGTTGTTCAGAGTGAAGACATTTCAGAACATCAAGGTACAAATGAAACAGTAAATCCTGATCAAGTCATCAAGACATCAACCTTTGACAGAGCTCAAATTAATTTTAACAAGATGAGAATTACTGATAAGAAGAAACTCCTATAGAAAAATGTTAAACCATCAGATCCTAAGAAAAATCAACTGCTATCTGATTTCACGACTGTTGGATTGAAAGCCAGAGAAGCAAGAGACAGAGCTGGATTAGGTTCTGAAGAAGCCAAGATCAAAACAGGAGTTGAAGTACTTACTAGAGATCCATTCTTATTAACTGACAAACCTCTTGAGGAAGTTACACAAAAACACCTTGACAAGTTTATATCTGTTCAAGTGGTACTGGATGCTCATGATAAGAGCAATGTCAAAGAAAAGCCGATTCTGTTTCTTAAAGATGGAATAACATACAGAATGTCAGAATTAGATGTGTTGAACAAATCTCTGAAAGAACTTCAATTCTTTCATTATCTTTTGGAGATAAAGTCTGAGATTACCAGAAGATGGTCAAATTTCATCATGAAGACCATAAGAGATAAAGCCAGAATCTCTGGATCAAGGGTTGCAGAACTTTTTCCAAAGATAGTTGAAGATGATGGAAGTGAAATTCCAATGAAGAAGGATTCTGCTAAATTTAGGTTATTCTGAAAGAGAAATGTCTCTGCTATAATGAAGACTCATCTCATCCAAGAGTAATCAGACTTGGTGATGGATTGGAAAGAAATCACATCTCAGCACTTAAGACTGCAATCAACCAGATTGGAAGTCAAGATGAAAAAATGAAGCAAGTCAAGGCTACATTAGCTCAAGTCCCAAGGAATGCAGAAGAGAATCTAATATCAAAATTTGTCAAGAATCACTTTGGATTCAGATTGACTCAGTAAAATTGTAAAAGCTGCAAGGAATGTAAGTTGTAGTTAGTTGTTTAAATAAACTCTCATTGCATTTGTACTTAAATGTTTTTGACAGCATCAAATCTATTAACTTGTATATTTTTCATAATTTACAAGTTGGCGGAGATTTTTAGATATATTTGTGATGTCATGTCTAATCTGATTTGTTTAGTTTCAGAACTTAATATCAGGACTTACTGGAAATCAGAACTTACTGAAGTCAGAACTTATATCAGAAATTAAGGCCGTCAGGATTTATATTAGGACTTAAGTGCAGGTACTTCAGATAAGGAATGCAGTTGATTTACAGGAGAGGATCTAGACTAAAATAAAAGAAGATATGCATGAAGAGTTGGACAGCTAGAAGACTTGTAGAAGATAATATCTGATTGATATATTTAAGGAGACAAAATTATATTCCATATCAATTAGAAGATATCTTGTAACTGTGTACTATATAAACACAACTTAGGGTTTACACTATAAGTGTTTTCTTTCACGAGAACATTATTCATTGTAACCTAGCAGCTCTTAGTGATATTGTTCATCACTAAGAGAGTAGTTTAACCTACTTTGTAACAGAGCTTATTATATTGAATAAACTTGATTACTTTTACATACTTGTGTTCTAAATTGATTTGATTGCATAAACACTATATTCAACCCACTTCTATAGTGTTGTGTGACCTAACAGATAACTGTTTTAATTATAAAATAATCAAGTTAGATTTTATATAAATTATATATAATTACTTACCACAAATATTAGTTTTACCTAGAAATACAACTTAATACTTGACTTACGCTTCATTATGAGGCAAGAATAAAATGCGAGAAGGTGCAACAATCAGCCTTTTAACAATATAAATATTAAAATCATCATTCAAACTGTAGGTGGCTCCAGGATCAGCAAATGCAAACAAATCCAAATTCCTCGCATCAACCACATAATACAAATACCTACAAGTACAGGTAAAAATTAATGAAATATTCTTAGAGAAATATGAAATATTTTAGACAAATTAATGTTAAAAATAAACAAAGGAAAAAATATACGCCATGTAAGTTGATATAGCGGCAGCGCCAATCATTCCAAACTTCAACAAATGCAATACATTCTCATGCAATACATATATTATCTTTTCCAATGCAAACACCTCAGGACCACACTCAATATGTATGGAATCTCCTTTTTCTTTCATAAAAGTTACTGCATGTTTATATAACATCCTAAATTGATGAGGAACGTTTTTATCAAGCTTTGCATTTTCCCACATCTCTATCATTTTTCCAAAGTCATTTTTTGGCTCTTTGATGACTGGACTTCTATTTTCCTTTTCTGCAAATAAGTACAATAAAATGAAATCTAAATTAAATAATCAAAATGCAAGTAAATGTACCTACTAATAAAGCTAAATTTAAATTATCCATAATGGTGTATACCTTCGATATTACGGGGGTGAATGAGATCAAGTCCCGAGGACATGCTAAATACGATCCAACAGCTTGGCGGACAGTCTCAATTTCACCAACTATAGGCACTGGAACCAATACATCTTCCTGGATGACTCCATCTATTGAGACACAAACATGTCCCGGTTGCAGAGGCACTCCATATACCGATTTGTCCGTGTCTCCTTCAGGTATAACCCTACCAAAAGCTACCTTTTTCTCAATTCTTTAAACTGCCAACTCAACTTTTCTTGGACCCTAGATATACATGTGAAATAAGTCACAAACATATATAGTCTCATTTTCAGGTAGATATATATGTACAAAAATAATTTACCTTGTTTCTAGATGGAGAAGGGGGGCTTACAGGATTCAAAACAAAAAAAACAATCCTCCTCCTCATTGTTGGCCATCAATTCATCAAGTTGTTCTACTCGACAACTTGCTTTATCTAAAAATTTTGGTGAATTAAGACCGGCTATCATGGCCTTCAGCTCATCAATATGAGATGTAAAGTTTTTCTTTATTTTTTCAAGCTCGTCCTTCGTCTGTCATTCCTGGTCTATAATTTCAGCTTTGGACTTCGTGTTCCTTTTCTGTTTTGGCATGTTGAAGTATTTTAATGGACTTATGAAGCTTCCAACTCCCCTGACCCTACCAGCATGCTCAGGAGTTTACAATGCAGTATTTAGCACATCATTTATTCCACAGGGAACAAATTCACCCTTCTGCTTCTTTTCGAGTAAATCATCCTGTTAACACACATAACTCGAACTAAGTACTTGTTTTCGACTTGAGATAATAAAGTTAAGAAAAATACTTACTATTTTGCCATATATCTCAGAGAGTCCTTCATCGACCTTTTCATCATCCGTCATACGACCAATTTTCCATAAAATGGCCCGATCAGGATCTTCCTCAGGATCCATCCGTCCCGCCGCATCCTGCCAAAAATAATTAAACAACAAATTGTCATATAGTACTTAAGAAATGTGGAAGTTTCAAAATATTTAATTTATTTTTCTAGTCATACTTCTTCCTCCTCCACACCAACATAGCCTTTCCTTGACATCTTGTGGGGATATTTCCGCTCACTGACTCTCTCACTTTGATCTTTATTGAGAGTCTGCATGTAAATGATACATAATACATCTTTCAAATTATACTTAATCAAATATGTCCTATAACGCATACCTTCCATTCATTGCGGGTCCTCGTTGCAACAAATTTTTTCCAGGCCTCCTTACCAACAGAAGCATACTTTCTCGGGGGCTTTATTAGCTTCTTTTTTTGTCCAATAAATGGCATCACATACTTACATGTTAACTCTGACTTAAACTATCTCCACTTTGCACCCGCTGACATCAAAATGAAATTCTCACTTTCCGGAGCCACTTTGAACGTATCTTGAAGGAAAACAGAGGAATAAAAATTATTGTTCATAAAAAGGAATAATATAGGAATAATAATAATTAAATGGTCAGCCATTTAAATTTGATTGTACCTGAATATCACTCTATATTTTTGCTTTTAAATAAGCATCCACTTTTAGCCACGTTGGTATATCGATTGGTACCATAGTCCTCCCTAGCATGCCAATGTATGATTGCAAGGTTGGTCTAGTATCTCCAATAGGAATACCATTGCGATTATATCGAATTTTAAAATTCTTTCCTTGCGCTTTCTTCATCACAGCTTTGTGCATACCACAAACACCTCGTACTGATCTTTTCTTTGCAGATTCTGTACTAGTAATTATGCCCAAGTTTGACTTCCCAACTTCTGTAGTGTTTTTTGAATCATCTCCTTGAAATTTCAAAGCTTTCACCTCCACTTGCTTCTCATTTTCACCATCTGCCTTGCTCTTTTGACCCTTTCCCGAGTATGATTTAGATTTGTGTTGCTTTTTTGCCATTAATTTGTCAATGTCCTGCAAATATATATAAATAAATTCACACTAAATTTATGTAGTTAAAAAATGGCAGTAAATTAAAAAAATCACAGTAAATGTAATTAAACCTGTTTTTCATTTTCATTATTTTTAATGGGGGGGGGTCTACACCATCTACCTGGCTATTTTGACCCATTCCCGAGTGTGAATCAGATTTGTGCTGCAAATATATTTAAGTAAATTCACTTTTATATTCACACTAAATTTATGCTGTTAATAATTAAAATTCACAGTAAATTTGTGCAGTTAAAAAATGGTAGTAAATTAAAATATAAGTACATAATCAAGATTCACAGTAAATTTAATTTTAAATATTGCTGATAAAAACTCACAGTAAATGTAATTAAACCTGTTTTTTATTTTCATTGTTTTTTATCGGGGGGGTCTGCACCATCTGCCTGGCTATTTTGGCCCTTTTCCCGAGTGTTTATCAGATTTGTGATGTTTTTTTTTCCATTACTTTGTCAAATTCCTACAATATATATAAGTACAACTTTAGCATTCGCAATATATATAAGAATGTATAAGTGCGTAATTGAAATTCACAATAAATGAAAAAAATGAAAGAATGAAAGTGCATAATTAAATTCACAGTAAAATGTGCAGATAAAAGAATGTATAAGTGCAACATTATGTAAGTGCATAATTGAATTTCCAGGAAATTAACCGAGAAGCACGCATCCTTAAAATTGTACATAATATCATGGAATTTAACAAAACTAATAACAAACTAATATTTTAAATTACAAACTCGGAATGGAGTGGGACAAAACATGATGTAATGTTACATAAAATGAATCACTTTTTAATCCAAATTCCCTCGACATTCATTCTTTGATTTCCAAGACTAGGATCATCATCTCCATCAGGGGTAACATCAACTGTAGGGATTTTAGAGCAGAATGGAGGATTTTCCATTATAGTGTCTCCTAAATCATTGTCGTTATAAATCTCATGATAGTCTCGAGACATGGAACTTAATGCACCTGACCAGGTAGGATCAACCGGATCTTGAATGTAGAAAACTTGTTTGACTTGTTCAATAGAGACATATTTATCATTCTTGTGGCCTTGTCGACTAAGATCGACAAGTATGAAGCAAACATCATCGACCTTTACACCCCGATCACTGTCTCCCCATTAACACAAGAACAATGGGGCTTTAAACGCACGGTAATCCAACTCCCAAATTTATTCAATTATGCAATAAAATGTCATCTCCGATGTTACGAACGGCATTTTATGTAATATTATTTGTGGATTTTGTGTGATATTAAAGCCGAAAGTAAATATACTTAATAGTTGTACCTTGTGTGAATGAAAATTTCTGCATTTTAAATTTGCTTTATGTAGTATATGATTTTTCAAAGCAAGAGTTTATTTATTTCCCTTATTTTTGATTTATAAGGAATATTCTAAACCTTGGAGAAATTTTCTTTTAAAAGTTGTTTTGTTCACAAATTTCAAAAGTGATTTTATAATATATCTAAAAATCCAAGTTATTTTATGGTATAAATTTTATAATTTTTGAACTTGTATTTTATTTTATAAAAATAAATCTTTACAAATTTTATTTATTATAATTAGCAAATTACATAGAAGACCTTGCATGCAAATCACCCTTCTATTCTCTCAAAGGGCAAATAAGACCTTTCCAACCCCACTAACTCATTTATTGATTACCAAATTACCACACTAACCTTGCATGCAAAATGGCCTAACTTTAGCTAGAGGACATTTTTGTACATTCTCACTTCCACTCATCATTTTGTCAACCAAAAAGCATAAAACTAAAATCAAAGTGGGATAAGTCATTCCACTCACTCCACACTCCAACACACCACATTTGTTTTTCTCTCCTCCCCCTCCCACCATTGCTCTCGGCCGAAGCCCCATTCCCCTACCCCCTTCCATTTTTTATTTCATTCTTCATCTTCCCAAGTGTAAATCTTCTACCTACATTCATCTTATATACTTTCCAAGAGTTTTGTGACTTGGAAGTTGAAGTTCCATGGATGTATGTGTAGTTCTTATGTGATCTCCAAAGAGAAACTCTTGATTCTTGTGAATTCAAGAGCTTTCTATGAGATATATTTTATATATGTGCTAACTAAGTGTTTTATGGAGATATCATGCTTTAAAATCCTTTGCATGCTACTGAATTTTCATTATATATTTATGTTTAGCCATGCATGCTAGTTTTAAGATATTAAAATGATGATCAGCCATGTTGTGCATGCTACTCTTTTCGAAATCATGTTTTTATGTTTAAAAATCTATAAATTCGAAATATGTGTGCTTAAAATAGATTGTTTCCATGATAGATTTCTTATTAATAGTTAATATAAGATATATATCATGATTATTAAGGATGAGTAATAGGTACAAGTCGAATTTGCAAGCATTTAAACTTTATGCCTAGCCGAAATCTTGTTATGTGTTTTTCATGAGTTGCATGTTATATTTTTAGTTGTATGTTGTTGATTCTTGGGAATGGATGATCTCCTCTTATGTTGAGGCACTATTTTAGGACATTAAGACACTAGGTTTGCTTTAGAAAGAGTTGGATGCTTGGTTATTAAGTGGGAGTTAAGGTGGAAAGGGATTAGTTAGTGTTTGTATTTTTCCAGATTTGATGCACTAGTTATGGGGAAGTTTTGAATGAGCATTTGTTGTGCACTTTGAGGCCCAAGCCACCAGAAGCTATCACTAGGAGTATATAAAAGGTTTTAGGTGTTTTTTGGAGGTTTATAAGTCGTTTGGTTAGGTGCACGAGTGGAATCACAAAATCTGTCCAACAGGGGACAGTTTTGTTGCAACTTAGAAATAGGAAGTTTTGACCATGTCATGGGTAGGCCCTCATTAGGCCCTGTTGGGCCTTAGTTAGAGGGAGTGTCAGAGGAGTTTTTTCAGCCATAGTTCATAGTATTTGATTTAGAACCATGTGTCACAAGTTAGTTCAAGTCAGGTCGTTTTCTGCCCACAAAAACAAGGGAACCATAGACTTTAAGCTTAGGCCCAAGGAGGCCCAAGCGAGGCCCTTGAGCCACATCAAGTTTGGGAGATGCCTTAAGGTCAGAAAAGCCTATTGTAGAAGTTTTGGAGGTAAAATTGTAGTTTAAGAGTGTCTAATGCACTCAAAAAATCATAGATGTCATTCTGAAATTTTCCTTAGTGAGCACTTTCACTTATTACATAGTTTTAGAGCACTTAGGAGTGAGACCTAGGTTGACCACTATGGTTGCAAGATAATATAAAGACATTAGAGTAAAAGGCCCAAGTGAGGGTCAATAGGTTTTGGATAGTTTAGTAAAGGCACATTGAGTAAGGAAGCCAAAATTTGGAAACTTTGTCTAGTTTAGCGACCAAGTGACTTAAGTTGGGGATCGAGATCATCCAAGCCTAGTGTTGCATTATGGTGTGTGTGATATTATTTGGAATTAAAATATGATATGTGAGTATATGTGGCTATGTGTACAATTATATTTATAAGGTGAATATAAATTACGTGCATATAGGCCTAAGTGCCATTTGTGTTGTAAATAGGTTAAGTTGGTGAGAATATATTATAATGAGAATTATTATTATTTACGTAGGATCTCGAGACGAGGGTAAACTTGCCATAAAGGTCGAGTGAAGCTTCCAGTTGCTCCTACCAGCCAGACCAGACCAGCCTTTCTCAAGATAAGTGATTCAACTTGTCTTTCGTATTCACTGCAAATGTGTAACAATTAGTTCATATATATTGATGCGAGTATCCTGAGTAATCTTGATATACTAGAACCAATTGATTCTTAAGTCTATCTTCGTATTATATAAAAATGCCATGAACCCTCAATTTCATATTGCAAGTAGATCGAAGGTCGTATCATGCTAGTACATCAAAGTAATTGGAATGCCATGATAAAAATAAAGATTTGTTATAATTCTTGTTTGATCCTCTTGATCAACATACTATTGATTCCTAAAAATCTTGATATCTCACCCTGATGCTTGAACCCCTATAGAAACTTTACCTTGATACCTAAAAGCCAAATATTCATCAAAGTTGTCCATAATTGATTGATACCTCTCTTTCTTACCCTAAAGTTGGACAATCCTGATATACCTTGAGCTAAAAATCATTTCTTCATATCTTGACACCCCTAGTATTCTTGAAGCTTATCTTCTTGATGTTCTAGTACTTGTACATTATCGAAAAACCATTGCTTTAAGCCTAGTTTGGCATTACTCTTTCATAATATCCAATAGCCTTGCTAAATTTCCTTGTCAAAGTTCTTGTATATGGAAACCTTTCAATTACCCTAATAGAGTAAAGTCTAGTGGATCATGGCCCTGAGATTTTGTGACATATTTCCAGTATTTCAAAGTTGATCTATAATCCCTTGATAAAAATATTTACTACTTAAGAGATTTTATTATAAATAGGCATCAGTTTTTGAAATGAATAAAATGTGGATTTTCAGTCCCAAAGGGGGATAAATGTTTTCTTTGAATAGTGGATCTGGACTGAGACGCGAGTCCTTTCCACACTTATATTGTAGGCTTAAAAGTTGCCTAGGGATCCCATTAATGTTTTAGAACCCAGCGAGGTTCGGGATTACTTCGCGGCTGATCACCGGCTCTAATCCGTAGTGTGATAAAATGATTTTAATTAAGATATGATTTTGGAAATGTTTTGATACAAGCAAATGATGCCTTCACCCAAAGTTTTATCTCTTGCTTTTATTGGTTATATCTTCACAATGTCATTCTATTATATATATCTCGATTTATGTTTTGTATCATATAGTTAGTACTTGTTGAGCATTTGGCTCACTCCTTGCTTTACCCTGATATTACAGCTAGCAGCTATGGTTAGATTCAAGCAGACAGCCCGTAAGACCTGTGACACCGATGCATATGTCCAAGCTCAGGTAGAATAAGAGATAGTTTTGTGTGAGGACTCGATATTAAAATCAGTTGTAATAGATGGTAGTGTTGGGCTGTTCCAAACCCTAAACTGTAAGATCTTGGATTCAGTTATGTTTACTTTCTTCTAAATATTGTAATAGTTATATTTATTTTGTTTGCTAAGTCGGGGGTGTGACAGGTTTTGGTATCAGAGCTGCGGTTTAGAGTCCCTGGACAGCCCAAATAGGTTATAGGATATATGTATAGGATATAGATAATATGCGAGAGAGTAGGTTAAGTAAATTTATTATTAATACTCCTCTTATTGGTTTGTCAGCAAAGGGCGCATTCCTCGGCACCCTCTGGGTCGGACGACACTATTGCTTTCTCTGTGTATGCTGAGTTGAGGCGCGAGTTTGATATGCTTCAAGGCAAGTACGACCGACTGATAGACCGACTGAAGAACGTGTACCCGGACAGCCGAAACTATGAAGGGAAGCCCAAGGAGCAGATGACTGCGAGACTTGAGACCTTGGTTCAGTACGTCAACACTAAGCTTGAGGAGATGCCATTGCACCGAGACCGCACCAGCCAGTATGTCATCCAAATGGTGGCAGATGAGCTCTAGAGCATTGTGAAGACGCTTCGAGAGGAGAAGACTACCAAACCCCGTTCTGATGGAGTGGAGCCTTAGTTCTTTCCATTATTTACCTTTTCATGTTGTTGTACTATCAGACTTCGTAAAATTCCCAGTTGTTTCCTTTAAATAAGCATGTTGTTCCTAGAATCAGACTTTGTCCTAATCCTATGTATTGTGACCTTTAAATTTCAATTATTATGCACTATCGTTCTATTTGCTCTCAACTATTATTTTACGCCTTCATATGCATCACCATATCTATTTAATTTGAAATTTGACCTCATATGTAAATAAGAATGCCATGCAATACCCTCGAATTATTTCCTTATTCATACTTGTTTTGATATAACTCTTATTTCAGGATCATGCCACCCAAAAAAGAAGAACCCAACAACCACCTCCACCACAGATCCAAATATTCTTCGATTACTGGAAACTTTGCAATAACAAACCAATGCTATAGCTCAACAACAACTAAATCTTCAACAACAAATTAAAAACCAAGATAACCGTGAACCACACCAACCACCCGAACCACCAGTACCACCTAGACAAGTTGTCACTTTCAAGGTATTTCAGAATATGAATCCACCTGCATTTTATGATACCACTGATCCAATAATAGCTAACACATGGATTAAGGAAATGGAAAGGGCTTTTGAGTTGATACAGTTAGGAGATGATCAGAAGACGCCATATGCTACTTACTTCCTGAAGGGCGAAGTCATCTATTGGTGGGAATCAGTAAAAGCTATGGAAGCAACTCAACAGGTTTCTTGGGAGAGATTTAAGAAGTTATTTCTGGAAAAGTATTACCCTAAGTACATGCAGAATCAGATGGAGCTTAAATTTCTTGAGTTAAAGCAAGGGAATATGTCTGTACTGGAGTATGAGAAGAAGTTCACTGAGTTGTCAAGGTTTGTGACAAAGTATACCAGCACTGAGGAGGAAAAAGCGAATAGATTTCAGCAAGGATTGGAGCCTTGGATCAGAGATAGAGTGGCTATGTTTGAGCTTGATACCTATGCGGGAGTAGTACAGAAAGCTGCTCTGATTGAGAATAATGGGATGCAGCCAAGGAAAGAAAGGGATAACATGAAAAGAAAGGTTCCATTTTATGGAGAGAAGTCTGAAGCCAGAAATTCACAAGATCGGAATGTTAAGAGGATTGGATTTCATAAGGGTGGAAATTTTCAAAAGAAAGGGAATTTGGGCAAAAGACAAGAATCTAAAGGGAACGACCAGACAAGCCAAGGGCAAGTTGGAGAAAACAGGTTCCAGAGACCGGAAAGCAAGCACTGTGGAAGAAGGCACCCCGAAGTGTGTAATAAGCTGAGCATGACATGCTATAGGTGCAATCAGAAGGGACATTTGGCAAATGAGTGCAAGATGCCGAAGCCAGGAGTTACATGTTACAAGTGTGGAAAGACTGGACACATAGATAGGGAGTGCAAGACAACCGGACCAGTCAAAGCTCTAATGAATGTGGCAAGTACCAGTGCAAGCGTGCCAACCGAGGTATTGACATTACCTCCACCACCTACAACAACTCCGCAAGCAACAGCAAGGACATTCGATTTGAAAATGAAGGACGCTGTTCAGAATTCTGAGGTGATAGAAGGTACACTTTTACTCAATAATGTCAAAGTTAAAGAATTGATTGATTCGGGAGCAACAAGATCTTTCATATCAGAAACTTTTGTTGATAAACTTCAATGTGATAAAATGATTATGAGCAAGGTAGTAAATGTGGTAATTGCAAACCAAGAGAAGATTCATGTGAATCAATTCTGTCCAAAATGTGAGATTGATATTTCGGGGCATAAGTTTTCAGCCGACTTGATACTCTTCAAGTTGGGAGAGTTCGATATAATTTTAGGTATGGATTGGTTAGGGAAGAATAACGCCCAGAGTAATTGTAAGACCAAGAAAGTGTATTTAAAGATGAAGAGTGGAGAGAAGGTAGTATTTAAGGGACAGAGGCAAGAGCAGCTGTTTCTTACAATCGTTCAGGATAAGAAGCTACTTAGAAAAGGTTGTGAGTCGTTCCTAGCTTATGTAGTGGATTCAGAAAAAGGCAACCCCAGCATAGAAGATATCCCCGTAGTTAACGAGTTCCCAGATGTGTTTCCAGACGAACTACCAGGCTTACCACCAGATCGACAAATCAAGTTCGAGATCAACCTTGCTCCAGGCACAGAACCAGTTTCAAAGGCCCCGTATAGGATGGCACCAACAGAAATGAAAGAGTTGGCGAGTCAGCTACAAGAATTATTGGATAAAGGAGTGATTCGGCCAAGTACGTCGCCATGGGGAGCACCTGTCCTGTTTGTAAAGAAGAAAGATGGAAGTATGCGACTATGCATAGATTATCGGGAGTTGAATAAGGTGATGATTAAGAACCGCTACCAGCTACCAAGAATAAATGACCTTTTTGACCAGCTGAAAGGAGCAAAGTGCTTTTCAAAGATTGACTTGAGATCAGGATACCACCAATTAAAGATCAAGAAAGAAGATATTCCCAAGACAGCATTCAGGACCAGATATGGACATTATGAATTCTTAGTAATGCCGTTTGGATTGACTAATGCCCCGACCGTATTTATGGATCTGATGAATCGGGTATTTAAAAAGTATTTGGACAAGTTCGTAGTAGTATTCATTGATGACATCCTTATTTATTGAAAGTCAGAAGAAGAACATAAGCAGCATCTATGGATATCATTGGAGATACTCCGGCAAGAGAAGTTGTATGCCAAGTTTTCTAAATGTGAGTTTTGGTTAAAGGAAGTTCAATTTTTGGGGCATGTCATTGGAAATGAAGGAGTTAAAGTAGATCCGGCAAAGATTGAGGAGATTATGAGTTGGGAGAGGCCAAAGACACCTACGGAAGTGCGAAGTTTTCTAGGATTGGCAGGGTACTATAGAAGGTTTGTCAAGGATTTTTCAAAAATTGCCACACCATTGACTAAGTTAACCAGGAAGAATCAGAAGTTCGAATGGAGTGCAGAATGTGAGGATAGCTTTCAAGAGTTGAAACAGAGATTGGTAACAGCTCCGGTGTTAGTACTACCAGCTGACCAAGGAAACTTTATGATATTCAGCGACGCTTCACATAAAGGATTGGGCTGTGTGTTAATGCAACACAGTAAGGTGATCGTGTATGCGTCAAGACAGTTGAAACCGCATGAGTTAAAGTACCCGACGCATGACTTGGAGCTCGTCGCTATAGTGTTCGCACTTAAGATTTGGTGACATTACCTCTACGGAGAAAAATGTGAAATCTACACAGATCACAAGAGTTTAAAGTACATTTTCACTCAGAAGGAGCTCAATATAAGGCAAATGAGATGGTTGGAATTGAT
Organism: Apium graveolens; assembly: GCF_009905375.1. Classification (NCBI taxonomy): domain Eukaryota; kingdom Viridiplantae; phylum Streptophyta; class Magnoliopsida; order Apiales; family Apiaceae; genus Apium; species Apium graveolens. The sequence continues at coordinate 50,729,348 of NC_133654.1, forward strand.
CAAGGACTACGATTGCTCGATAAATTACCATCCTGGAAAGGCGAATGTTGTGGCCGATGCATTAAGCAGGAAGGAGAGATTGAATATGAAGACAACACCAAAGGAATTGTCTGAAGAGATTAAAAATTTGGATTAGAACTTTGTAATTATGGAATAGTTGAAGAAGTTTGTCGTGCAATGACTTTTCAGCTAGATTCTAGCACCACAGCCAGAGATTCCACAGTTTCAGCTAGAGCCACCTATGTTTACACGCCCAGAGCAGCCTGTCTTATTTCCCGCACCTTTGGTTATTTATGCCCCTGTACCTGGATATACCAGTTTCTACAGCAGGAGTTTATGGATGAGGTAGTTGTTGACCGAGGCCGTATACCGTAGGGCGATGAGATTGACCGAGGCCATACTAGAGGCGCTATCGCAGGAATTGAGTTGAGTGCCACCCGGAATTTGATTTCAGATGACAGTAGAGTGTTGTACCCTATATATTATATGTAGATAGATGCAACATAGTATAGTATGAACTTCTTTCATCATCGGCTTTATAAGGTGATTGCTGAATCCCTTTCAAATCATTCCTTCTTCAAAATATTGTTTTCTAATTGGGACAAGCAGTTATATGGTGTGACGATTTGTCAAAATGATAAAGAGTCTGGTGGGACGCCACCTAATCATGTGCTGTGTGCCATATGGTATGACAGACTGGCCATCTTGAGTACTAATATGGTTGTCTCATTCCTATTTAAATCATTATTCATTCTTTCTTCCTCACTCCTGATTTATTTATTCATGAATCCTTTCGATTGCTTCCTTGTACTCTTATCCCTTACAAAAAGTTTCCAATCAGAATCATATACACAAATTCTGTTACGACCGGCATTTTATGTAATAATATTTGTGAATTTGGTATAATATTAAGTCAAATGAAAATATATTCAATGATTGTACGTTTGTGTGAGTGAAAATTTCTGCATTATAAATTTGCTTTGGGTAGTATATGATTATTCAAAGCAAGAGTTTATTTAATTTCTTTATTTTTGATTTATAAGGAATATTCTAAGCTTTGGAAAAATCTTCTTTTAAAAGGCATTTTGTTCACAAATTTTGAAAATGATTTTATAAAGTCTCTAAAAATACAAGTTAATTTATGGTATAAATTTTATAATTTTTGAACTTGTATTTTATTTTATAAAAATAAATCATTATAAATTTTAGTTGTCATATTTATCAAATTACATGAATAACCTTGCATGCAAACTCTCTTCTATTTAATCAAAGGGCAAAGAAGACATTCTCAACCCCACTAACTCACATTTTGCTAACCAATTTACCCCTTTACCCTTGCATGCAAATCTACCTAACTATATTGGAGGGTCACTCTTGTAAAATCTCAAACCCACTCACATTATAGTCAAATCAATGCATAAAAACAAGTCCAAGAAGTGATCATCACCTCACTTCACCCCACCACTTCACTCTCTTCTCCCTCCCTCCTCCCTCACCTCTCGGTTTTTCCCCTCCCCTCTCGGCAACCACCAAAACCGAGCCCCATCCCCTTCTTTCTTCAACTCTCACTCAAACAATCATCTTATATCCAAGTAATTTTACTCCCTATATGTTATTCTTATATATATTTCAAAAGTTTAGAGTGAAAAACCTATGTTTTGACCTTGCATGGTGATGTTTTTGTTAAACTCAAAGTGAACCTCCTTGATTCTTGTGAATCTAAGGCTTTCACCATGAGATATAGTATCATAGGGTCAAGAATGGCTAGACATAAGAGTGTTACACTTATGAAATGTTGTTCTTACCCTAATCCATTCGGCCATGACTTGATAGGAGCCGAATGGATGGTGTTTTGTTGCCTTGTTACATTTTTGTGTATTTTGTGATGACAACGTGAATTTTATAGTAAAAGCTTGATAAAACCCTTTTGCATGCTAGTTGATCATTTAGTTGTAATCCATGTTAGGCTTGCATGTTGAATTATGATAAAAATTTATTTGGAAATCATGTTGCTTTGGCTTGAAAGATCCGAAAGCATGCATGCATGTAAATCACTTTTTATTTTTTTTGGAAGTTTTGATCATTTAGATTCATGTTGTTAGTGAGCCTTAATTTCAGTAGGAATAATGTATTAATATTGATTTATACTTCTTATTGCATGGTAATAATTCGTGGTTATCTATTATAAAAAAAATATATATATCTTGTTGCTTCAAGAGCATAAAGGTTTGTGATTTGTAAAGAGTAGTCTCTTTTGTTTTGCCATAGTTGCACCTTAGGTAAGGATGATCTCACCAAGGTTATTTTGAGAAAAAGGGATTTAGTTCAGTAGAATACCATGTATAAGTCTTTGTTTAAGTTTTGAGTTGTTGTTAGATAGGTTTGTCAAGTCAAAGCCTTGGAAAAATGAGAGTTATAGTTTGTGCAGAAAAATCAGTTTAGTACCCTGAGGTTTAGAGTGAGTTTTGACCATGTCATTGAGGTGCACTTTGAGGCCCAAGCTACCAGAAGTTAGTATGGGGAGTATATAATAGGTTTTAGGAGTTGGTTGGAGGTTTGCATGTCATTTGGTTAGGTGCACAAGTAGAATAACAAAATCTGTCCAGCAGGGGACAGTTTTGTTGCAACTTAGAAATAGGGAGATTTGGCCATGTCATGGGTAGGCCCTCATTAGGCCCAATTGGGCCTTAGTTAGAGGGTATGTCAGAGAAGTTTTTCCAACCATAGTTCATAGGATATGAGCTAGAACCATGTGTCACAAGTTAATTCAAGTCAGGGCATTTTCTGCCCAGAAAAACAGGGGAACCTTGGACTTTTAGCTTAGGCCCAAGAAGGCCCAAGCCAGGCCTTTGAGCCACATCAAGCTTGTGAGATGCCCTTAGGTCAGGAGAGTCTTGTGTAAAAATTTTGAAGAAAAACTTGTAGTTTAAGAGTGTCTAATGCACTCAAGAAACCTTAGTTACCATTCTGAAATTTGCACCAGTGAGCACTTTCACTTATCACATAGCTTTAGAACACTTAGAAGTGAGTATTAGGTCGACCACCATAGTTGTAAGATAGTATAAGGTCAGTAGAGCAAAAGGCATAAGTGAGGGTCAATAGGTTTTGGATAATTTAGGAAAGGCACATTGAGTTAGGAAGCCCAAATTTGAAGACTTTGTTTAGTTAGCGACCAAGTGACTTAAGTGGTGAGTCGAGATCATCCAAGCCTAGTGTGGCATTATGGTGTATATGATGTTATTTGGTATTAATATACAATATGTGATTATGTGGCTACGTGTGTACATTTGAAAATATAATGGTGGATATGAATTAAGTGCGTATAGGCCTAAGTGCCATCCATATTTAATTTCGGGTTGTAAATAGGTTAAGATGGTAAGAATATATTATAATGAGGATTATTATTATTTATGTAGGATCTCGAGACGAGGGAAAACTTGCCATAAAAGTCAAGTGAAGCTCCAGTTGTTGCTCCTACCAGTCAGACCAGACCAGTCTATCTCAAGGCAAGTGATTCAACTTGACCTTCGTATTTACTGTAAACAGTTCATATATATATCGATGCAATTATCCTGAGTCATTTTGATATATTTAAATCAAGCGTATCTTTTGTTTGTCTTTGAGTTACATAGAGATGCCATGAACCCTCGAGTACGTATTGCAAGTAGTTCAAAAGTCTTTCATGATGGTTTAATGCCATGATAAAATAGAGATTTGTTATAATACTTTATTGATCCTTTTGATTATCATGCTATTGATCCCTGAGAAATCTTGATATTGCACCCTGATGCTTTGATTCAACTCTTGAAATAACCTCGATAGAAACTTTATCTTGATACCTAAAAGCCAATCATTTCTTAAATTCATTCATGATTGTTTGATAACCCTATCCTTACCCTAAAGCTTGATACCCTGTTATATCTTGAGCTGATGATCACTTTCTTTATATTTTAACACCTCTATCCTATTGGAACCAGTGATGCTTATCTTCTTGATGTTCTAATACCTATACCTTGTCTACAACCATTGCTTTAAGCCTAGTTTGGCATTACTCTTTCATATTATCCAATAGCCTTGCTCAATTTCCTTGTCAAAGTTCTTGTTTATGGAAACCTCTCAATTACCCTAATATAGTAAAGTCTAGTGGATCATGGCCCTGAGATTTAGTGTCATATTTCCAGTGTTTCAAGTTGATCTATAATCCCTTGATAAAAATGATTACAGTCGAAAGAGATTTTGTCATAAATCGGCATCAATTTTTAAAATGATTAAAATATGGATTTTTCAGTCCCAAAGGGGGATAAATGTTTTCTTTGAATGGTGGATCTGGACTGAGACGCGAGTCCTTTCCACACTTATATTAGGCTTAAAAGTTGCGTAGGGATTCCCAATAATGTTTTAGAACCCAGCGAGGTTCGGGATTACTTCGCGGCTGATCACCGGCTGTAATCCGTAGCGTCATAAAATGATTTTGATTAAGAATGATTTTAAAATTGTTTTGATGCAAGCAAAATGATGCCAAGTCACATAAGTTTTATCTCTCGTTATCATTGATTATGTCTTTCCATTGTCATTCCTAAAGGTATATCTCGATTTATGTTTTGCGTTGTACTGTTAGCACTTGTTGAGCTTTTGGCTCACTTCTTGCTTTACCCTGATATTACAGCTAGCAGCTATGGTTAGATTCAAGCAGACTGCCCGTAAGACCTGTGATGCTGATGCTTATGTTCGAGCTCAGGTAGAATAAGTAATAATAGCTGTGAGGATTCGGTATTTGTAATCAGATGTAATAGCTGGTAGTGATGGGCTGTTCCAAACCCTAAACTGTAAGATCTTGGATTGGTTGTGTATCCTTCATTAAAATGATGTAATAGCTATATTTATTTCGCTATTTAAGTTGGGGGTGTGACAGGTTTTGGTATCAGAGGTACGATTTAGAGTCCCTGGACATCCCAAATAGGTTATAGGATTTGTGTGTAGGTTATAGATATTATGCGAGAGAGTAGGTTAAGTAAATTATTATTAATACTCCTCTTATTGGTTGTTAGCAAAGGGCGCATTCCTCGTCATCCTCTGGGTCGGACGACACTATTGCTTTCTCCGTGTATGCTGAGTTGAGGCGCGAGTTCGACATGCTTCAGGGCAAGTACGACCGACTGATAGACCGACTGAAGAACGTGTATCCGGACAGCCGAAACTACGAAGGGAAGCCCAAGGAGCAGATGATTGCGAGACTTGAGACCTTGGTTCAGTACGTCAACACTAAGCTTGAGGAGATGCCAGCACACCGGGACCGTACCAGCCAGTATGTCATTCAGATGGTGGCGGATGAGCTCCAGAGCATTGTGAAGACGCTTCGAGAGGAAAAGACTACCAAGCCCCGTTCAGATGGAGTGGAGCCTTAGTTCTTTCCATTTACCTTTCATGTTATTGTACTATCAGACTCTATGGAATCCCCAGTTGTTTCTGTCTTTCCTTTAAATAAGCCTGTTATTCCTAGAATCAGACTATGTCCCAATCCTATGTACTGTGACCTTTAAAAATTTCAATAATTATGTGCTATTGTTCCATTTGCTCTCAACTGTTATTTTATGTTTTTATCATCATATCTGCTTAATTTGGAAACTTGACCCCATATGTAAATGAGAATGCCATGCGATACCCTCGAATCATTTTATCATTCATATCTGTTATGACACAACTCTTATTTCAGGATCATGCCTCCCAAAAAGAAGAACCCAACAACCACCTTCACCACAGACCCAAACATTCTTCGACTACTGGAAACCTTGCAACAGCAAACCAATGCTATAGCTCAACAACAACTAACTCTTCAACAACGAATTGAAAACCAAGATAACCGTGAGCCACACCAACCACCTGAACCACCAGTACCACCTAGACAAATTGTCACTTTCAAAGCTTTTCAGAATGTGAATCCACCTGTATTTCATGATACCACTGATCCAGTGATAGCAAACACATGGATCAAGGAGATGGAAAGGGCTTTTGAGTTGGTACAGTTAGGAGACGATCAGAAGACGCTGTATGCCACTTACTTCTTGAAGGGAGAAGTCATCTATTGGTGGGAATCAGTAAAAGCTATGGAAGTCACTCAGCAGGTTTCTTGGGAGAGATTTAAGAAGTTATTTCTGGACAAGTATTACCCTAAGTACATGCAGAATCAGATGGAGCTAAAATTTCTTGAGTTAAAGCAAGGGAACATGACTGTACTAGAATATGAGAAGAAGTTCACTGAGTTGTCAAGGTTTGTGACAAAGTATACTAGCACTGAGGAAGAAAAAGCAAAGAAATTTCAGCAAGGATTGGAGCCTTGGATCAGATATAGGGTGGCTATGTTTGAGCTTGAAACTTATGCGGGAGTAGTACAGAAAGCTGCTCTGATTGAGAATAATGGGATGCAGTCAAGGAAAGAGAGGGATAACAAGAAGAGGAAGGTTCCATTTTATGGAGAAAAGTCTGAAGCTGGAAGTTCGCAAGATTGGAATGTAAAGAGGATTGGTTTCCAGAAGGGTGGAAATTTTCAAAGGAAGGGAAATTTGGGCAAAAGGCAAGAATCAAAAGGGAACAATCAGGCAAGCCAAGGGCAAGTTGGAGAAAACAGGTTCCAGAGGCCAGAATGCAAGCACTGTGGAAGAAGGCACCCCGCAGTATGCAATAAGCTGAGTATGACCTGTTATAGGTGCAATCAGAAGGGATATTTGGCAAACGAGTGCAAGATGCCGAAGCCAGGAGTTACGTATTACAAGTGTGGGAAGACTGGACACATGGCTAGGGAGTGTAAGGCAACAGGACCAGTCAGAGCTCTGATGAACGTGGCAAGTACCAGTGCAAGCGTGCCAGCTGAGGTATTGGCATTACCTCCACCACCCGCACCAACCCCGCAAGCAACAGCAAGGACATTTGATCTAAAGATGAAAGATGCTGTTCAGAATTCTGAGGTGATAGCAGGTACACTTTTATTCAATAATGTCAAAGCTAAAGTATTGATTGATTCGGGAGCAACAAGATCTTTCATATCAGAATCTTTTGTTGATAAGCTCCAATGTGATAAAACGGTTATGAGTGAGGTAGTAAATGTGGTAATTACGAACCAAGAGAAGATTCCTGTGAATCAATTTTGTCCAAAATGTGAGATTGATATTTCGGGATATAAGTTCTCAGCCGACTTGATACTCTTCAAGATGGGAGAGTTTGATATAATTTTAGGAATGAATTGGTTAAGAGAGAATAGCGCTCAGATAAATTGTAAGACCAAGAGAGTGTATTTAAAGACGAAGAGTGGAGAGAAGGTAGTATTTAAGGGGCAGAGGCAAGAGCAACTATTTCTTACAATTATTCAGGCTAAGAAGTTACTTAGAAAAGGTTGTGAGTCGTTCCTAGCATATGTAGTGGATTCAGAGAGAGGCAGCCCCAGCATGGAAGATATTCCTGTAGTTAATGAGTTCCCCGATGTGTTTCCCGATGAACTACCAGGCTTACCACCAGATCGGCAAATTGAGTTCGAGATCAACCTTGCTCCAGGCACGGAACCAGTTTCAAAGGCTCCGTATAGGATGGCACCAGCAGAAATGAAAGAGTTGGCGAGCCAGCTACAAGAATTATTGGATAAGGGAGTGATACGACCAAGTACGTCGCCATGGGGAGCACCTGTTCTCTTTGTGAAGAAGAAAGATGGGAGTATGCGTCTATGCATAGATTACCGGGAGTTGAATAAAGTAACGATTAAGAACCGCTACCCGCTACCAAGGATAGATGACCTTTTTGATCAGTTAAAGGGAGCAAAATGCTTTTCGAAGATTGATTTGAGATCGGGATACCATCAATTAAAGATCAAGGAAGAAGATATTCCCAAGACCGCATTCAGGACCAGATATGGGCATTATGAATTCCTAGTAATGCCGTTTGGATTGACCAACGCTCCGGCCGCATTTATGGATCTGATGAATCGAGTATTTAAGAAGTATTTGGATAAATTTGTCGTGGTATTTATTGATGACATCCTTATTTATTCTAAGTCGGAAGAAGAATATAAGCAGCACCTCTGGATAGCATTGGAGATACTCCGACAAGAGAAGTTGTATGCCAAGTTTACCAAATGTGAGTTTTGGTTAAAGGAAGTTCATTTTTTGGGGCATGTTATTGGAAATGAGGGAGTTAAAGTGGATCCGGCGAAGATTGAGGCAGTTATGAGTTGGGAGAGGCCAAAGACTCCTACGGAAGTGCGAAGTTTTCTAGGATTGGCCAGATACTATAGAAGATTCGTCAAGGATTTCTCGAAGATCGCCACACCATTGACCAAGTTAACCAGAAAGAATCAAAAGTTTGAATGGAGTGCAGAATGTGAAAATAGCTTTCAAGAGTTAAAATAGAAGTTGGTAACAGCTCCGGTGTTGGTACTTCCAGATGATCAAGGGAATTTTGTAATATTCAGCGACGCTTCACATAAGGGTTTGGGTTGTGTGTTGATGCAACACAGTAAGGTAATAGCATATGCGTCAAGACAGTTGAAGCCGCACGAGTTAAAGTATCCGACACATGACTTGGAACTAGCCTCCATAGTGTTCGCACTCAAGATTTGGAGACACTATCTCTATGGAGAGAAGTGTGAAATCTACACGGATCACAAGAGTTTAAAGTACATTTTTACTCAGAAAGAGCTCAATATGAGGCAGAGGAGATGGCTGGAATTGATCAAGGACTATGACTGTTCGATAAATTACCATCCTGGAAAGGCGAACGTAGTGGCCGATGCGCTGAGTCGGAAGGAGAGATTGAATATGATGATAACATCAAAAGAGTTATCTGAAGAAATCGGAAAATTGGAATTGGAACTTTGTGCTTATGAGAAAGTCAAAGAAGTTTGTCGTGCAATGACCTTTCAGCCAACACTAATGGAAAAGATAAAGAAGTGTCAAGAGGAAGTAATGGAAAAAGAGAAAAATCAGTTATCTGGAGAAGAGATTAATACTAAAAGGGATGAGCAAGGAATACTAAGGTTTTCATCCAGAATATGGATTCCTCATGTACCTGAATTAAAGAATAAGATCCTCCGTGAAGCCCACCATTCGAAATTTTCAATCCACCCGGGAAGCACCAAGATGTATCAAGACTTAAAGAAGAACTTTTGGTGGCCAAATATGAAGCGAGACGTGGCAGAATGGGTTGCGAAGTGCTATACTTGTCAGAAAGTAAAGGCAGAACATCAACGACCAAGCGGATTAATTCAGCCCCTGAAGATTCCAGAATGGAAATGGGAAAATATCGCTATGGACTTTATAGTAGGACTACCGCGAACAAAATCCGGACATGACGCAATATGGGTTATAATTGATCGTCTTACGAAGTCGGCGCATTTCCTTCCAATAAATGAGAAGTCGTCACTGGACAAGTTGGTTCATCTGTATGTGCACGAAATCGTATTAAGGCATGGAGTACCCGTATCAATAGTTTCAGACAGAGATCCCCGATTTAACTCGAGATTCTGGAAGCAATTCCAGGAATGTCTTGGCACGAAGTTGAATATGAGCACGGCGTATCACCCGCAGACTGATGGTCAGAGCGAAAGGACGATTCAAACAATCGAAGACATGTTGCGCAGTTGTGCAATCGATTTTGCAGGAAGTTGGGACGACCACCTGCCATTGATTGAATTCTCATATAACAACAGCTATCATTCCAGTATCGGCATGCCACCATATGAAGCTTTGTACGGGCAAAAATGTAGATCACCAACAAGTTGGGATGAAGTAGGAGAAGGAAGAATTCTCGGCTCAGAATTGGTACAACAGTTGCATGACTCAGTCAAGTTAATTCAGAAAAGGTTGCTTGCTGCTCAAGATAGACAGAGGAAGTATGCGGATCCAGCGCGTAAGGATGTTCAATTCTAAATTGGCGAAGCTGTGTTGCTAAAGGTGTCACCTAGGAAAGGGTTGATGAGATATGGCAAGAAAGGAAAGTTAGCACCTAGATACATAGGTCCTTTTGAGATTTTGAGTCAAGTAGGAAATGTGGCCTACGAGTTGGCCTTACCACCTCAGTATCGGCATGTGCATAATGTGTTCCATGTGTCGTTACTTAAGAAATATAATCCTGACACTAGCCATGTGATAGAATATGAACCCGTAGAAATTCAGGCAGACCTGTCATTTGTGGAGCAACCGGTTAAAATACTCGACTGGCAAGTAAAGAGTCTTAGAAATAAGTCAGTAAAGTTAGTAAAAGTACTTTGGAGGAACCCTAAGGTCGAAGAGTCGACTTGGGAGTTAGAGTCTGATATGCGTTCCCGGTATCCTCATCTGTTCTCTTAGATTCTGGGGACAGAATCCCTTAAGGGGGAGAGGATGTTACGACCGGCATTTTATGTAATATTATTTGTGAATTTGGTATAATATTAAGTCAAATGAAAATATATTCAATGATTGTACATTTGTGTGAGTGAAAATTTATGCATTATAAATTTGCTTTGGGTTGTATATGATTTTTCAAAGCAAGAGTTTATTTAATTACTTTTTTTTTGATTTATAAGGAATATTCTAAGCTTTGGAAAAATCTTCTTTTAAAAGGCATTTTGTTCACAAATTTTGAAAATGATTTTATAAAGTCTCTAAAAATACAAGTTAATTTATGGTATAAATTTTATAATTTTTGAACTTGTATTTTATTTTATAAAAATAAATCATTATAAATTTTAGTTGTCATATTTATCAAATTACATGAATAACCTTGCATGCAAACTCTCTTCTATTTAATCAAAGGGCAAAGAAGACATTCTCAACCCCACTAACTCACATTTTGCTAACCAATTTACCCCTTTACCCTTGCATGCAAATCTACCTAACTATATTGGAGGGTTACTCTTGTAAAATCTCAAACCCACTCACATTATAGTCAAATCAATGCATAAAAACAAGTCCAAGAAGTGATCATCACCTCACTTTACCCCACCACTTCACTCTCTTCTCCCTCCCTCCTCCCTCACCTCTCGGTTTTTCCCCTCCCCTCTCGGCAACCACCAAAACCGAGCCCCATCCCCTTCTTTCTTCAACTCTCACTCAAACAATCATCTTATATCCAAGTAATTTTACTCCCTATATGTTATTCTTATATATATTTCAAAAGTTTAGAGTGAAAAACCTATGTTTTGACCTTGCATGGTGATGTTTTTGTTAAACTCAAAGTGAACCTCCTTGATTCTTGTGAATCTAAGGCTTTCACCATGAGATATAGTATCATAGGGTCAAGAATGGCTAGACATAAGAGTGTTACACTTATGAAATGTTGTTCTTACCCTAATCCATTCGGCCATGACTTGATAGGAGCCGAATGGATGATGTTTTGTTGCCTTGTTACATTTTTGTGTATTTTGTGATGACAACGTGAATTTTATAGTAAAAGCTTGATAAAACCCTTTTGCATGCTAGTTGATCATTTAGTTGTAATCCATGTTAGGCTTGCATGTTGAATTGTGATAAAAATTTATTTGGAAATCATGTTGCTTTGGCTTGAAAGATCCGAAAGCATGCATGCATGTAAATCACTTTTGATTTTTTTTGGAAGTTTTGATCATTTAGATTCATGTTGTTAGTGAGCCTTAATTTCAGTAGGAATAATGTATTAATATTGATTTATACTTCTTATTGCATGGTAATAATTCGTGGTTATCTATTATAAAAAAAATATATATCTTGTTGCTTCAAGAGCATAAAGGTTTGTGATTTGTAAAGAGTAGTCTCTTTTGTTTTGCCATAGTTGCACCTTAGGTAAGGATGATCTCACCAAGGTTATTTTGAGAAAAAGGGAGTTAGTTCAGTAGAATACCATGTATAAGTCTTTGTTTAAGTTTTGAGTTGTTGTTAGATAGGTTTGTCAAGTCAAAGCCTTGGAAAAATGAGAGTTATAGTTTCTGCAGAAAAATCAGTTTAGTACCCTGAGGTTTAGAGTGAGTTTTGACCATGTCATTGATGTGCACTTTGAGGCCCAAGCTACCAGAAGTTAGTATGGGGAGTATATAATAGGTTTTAGGAGTTGGTTGGAGGTTTGCATGTCATTTGGTTAGGTGCACAAGTAGAATAACAAAATCTGTCCAGCAGGGGACAGTTTTGTTACAACTTAGAAATAGGGAGATTTGGCCATGTCATGGGTAGGCCCTCATTAGGCCCAATTGGGCCTTAGTTAGAGGGTATGTCAGAGAAGTTTTTCCAACCATAGTTCATAGGATATGAGCTAGAACCATGTGTCACAAGTTAATTCAAGTCAGGGCATTTTCTGCCCAGAAAAACAGGGGAACCTTGGACTTTTAGCTTAGGCCCAAGAAGGCCCAAGCCAGGCCTTTGAGCCACATCAAGCTTGTGAGATGCCCTTAGGTCAGGAGAGTCTTGTGTAAAAAGTTTGAAGAAAAACTTGTAGTTTAAGAGTGTCTAATGCACTCAAGAAACCTTAGTTACCATTCTGAAATTTGCACCAGTGAGCACTTTCACTTATCACATAGCTTTAGAACACTTAGAAGTGAGTATTAGGTCGACCACCATAGTTGTAAGATAGTATAAGGTCAGTAGAGCAAAAGGCACAAGTGAGGGTCAATAGGTTTTGGATAATTTAGGAAAGGCACATTGAGTTAGGAAGCCCAAATTTGAAGACTTTGTTTAGTTAGCGACCAAGTGACTTAAGTGGTGAGTCGAGGTCATCCAAGCCTAGTGTGGCATTATGGTGTATATGATGTTATTTGGTATTAATATACGATATGTGATTATGTGGCTATGTGTGTACATTTGAAAATATAATGGTGGATATGAATTAAGTGCGTATAGGCCTAAGTGCCATCCATGTTTAATTTCGGGTTGTAAATAGGTTAAGATGGTAAGAATATATTATAATGAGGATTATTATTATTTATGTAGGATCTCGAGACGAGGGAAAACTTGCCATAAAAGTCGAGTGAAGCTCCAGTTGTTGCTCCTACCAGTCAGACCAGACCAGTCTATCTCAAGGCAAGTGATTCAACTTGACCTTCGTATTTACTGTAAACAGTTCATATATATATCGATGCAATTATCCTGAGTCATTTTGATATATTTAAATCAAGCGTATCTTTTGTTTATCTTTGAGTTACATAGAGATGCCATGAACCCTCGAGTACGTATTGCAAGTAGTTCAAAAGGCTTTCATGATAGTTTAATGCCATGATAAAATAGAGATTTGTTATAATACTTTATTGATCCTTTTGATTATCATGCTATTGATCCCTGAGAAATCTTGATATTGCACCCTGATGCTTTGATTCAACTCTTGAAATAACCTCGATAGAAACTTTATCTTGATACCTAAAAGCCAATCATTTCTTAAATTCATTCATGATTGTTTGATAACCCTATCCTTACCCTAAAGCTTGATACCCTGTTATATCTTGAGCTGATGATCACTTTCTTTATATTTTAACACCTCTATCCTATTGGAACCAGTGATGCTTATCTTCTTGATGTTCTAATACCTATACCTTGTCTACAACCATTGCTTTAAGCCTAGTTTGGCATTACTCTTTCATATTATCCAATAGCCTTGCTCAATTTCCTTGTCAAAGTTCTTATTTATGGAAACCTCTCAATTACCCTAATATAGTAAAGTCTAGTGGATCATGGCCCTGAGATTTAGTGTCATATTTCCAGTGTTTCAAGTTGATCTATAATCCCTTGATAAAAATGATTACAATCGAAAGAGATTTTGTCATAAATCGGCATCAGTTTTTAAAATGATTAAAATGTGGATTTTTCAGTCCCAAAGGGGGATAAATGTTTTCTTTGAATGGTGGATCTGGACTGAGACGCGAGTCCTTTCCACACTTATATTAGGCTTAAAAGTTGCCTAGGGATTCCCAATAATGTTTTAGAACCCAGCGAGGTTCGGGATTACTTCGCGGCTGATCACCGGCTGTAATCCGTAGCGTCATAAAATGATTTTGATTAAGAATGATTTTAAAATTGTTTTGATGCAAGCAAAATGATGCCAACTCACATAAGTTTTATCTCTCGTTATCATTGATTATGTCTTTCCATTGTCATTCCTAAAGGTATATCTCGATTTATGTTTTGCGTTGTACTGTTAGCACTTGTTGAGCTTTTGGCTCACTTCTTGCTTTACCCTGATATTACAGCTAGCAGCTATGGTTAGATTCAAGCAGACTGCCCGTAAGACCTGTGATGCTGATGCTTATGTTCGAGCTCAGGTAGAATAAGTAATAATAGCTGTGAGGATTCGGTATTTGTAATCAGATGTAATAGCTGGTAGTGATGGGCTGTTCCAAACCCTAAACTGTAAGATCTTGGATTGGTTGTGTATCCTTCATTAAAATGATGTAATAGCTATATTTATTTCGCTATTTAAGTTGGGGGTGTGACAAATTCCTTCTTGTGTAAGGTCTATCTTTTGAATATTTTAAAAAATAAAAAAGTAAAATGAACCCGTGTAACAGATAAAGTTACGTAATAAGTATGGACAATTGCAAGCCGATGGATGGTGGACATTTACGTGCAGAGAAGAATCATTATGCCGATAACGGGATAGTTACGAGGAAATCAAATCAAAGGCGGGGATCTGCATGCATGATACATTGCAAGTATGATATTTTGGTGTGAATTGGAGAAATTAGCAAATCTTATGAGGTAAATTAACTAGAGAAACAAGAAAGTAAAGTTGCATGTATCAGATAAGGCAAATGATCTATTGGACAACGGAGACGAATGAAGAAATCCTTAATAATAATCAGATAATCGATTAACACGTTGTGAAAATGAAGCATACCACAATCATGTGGGAGATATTTGTCATGAAGATTCAAGATCGAAGAAATACTAGTTACGAATAAACTTTGAGTGCGTTCATCAAGGAATGATTGGGCTTTCACATTCAAGTAAGTGAGTTATGGTAAAATTAATGCTTGTAGCTGGGTCGACAAAGAAGGTTCAATATGGAAAGACATAAGGGGAAATGAAGGTATGGTGGTTTGATTGCAACAATTTTTAAGATGTGAAGCTTTAAAACTAAACGAACTCATTCACAAGATTATAAGAGGGTTGGTGGAGACCAGGTGTTGGTCATTAAAAGTTGAACAAGTTAATTAATAAGAACAAGTGTATATTTCCAAGGATGGACGAATTGTTAAATAGAGAGTTGATTTAAAACATGAACTAGAAGAGTTCTAGAATAAATTATAATTATACTCAGTATTGATATTCTGTTATAATCAGAAGGTATGAGAAAGATCATGGTATCATCAGAATTGTTTGCTATAATCCTAGGTTGAACTAAAATACGGGTTGTACTGGTTAGTATTATATGCAGTGGTGACATAATAAGTTTAGAAGATGGCAGTGAATTGGTATATTTGAAGGTTGATTTTTATTTGTTTGAATGACTGTTGGTTTCTTGATTAATTGTTGGTGTCGGCTTGAGCCCGACTGGTAGTCAATAATATAAAGGAGATGCTGCCCAAATTTTCAGAAATTACCCTACTTATGAAGATAGAAAGTATACTTCCGTGTGTTATTGATATTCATGTTGATACTCCAAACAATTGTGATCTCGGTTCTTGAAAGAGATTGTTACAGCTAATCCGACTATATATAATTGGTCTTTGATTTCGTTTAGCTAGTCAGCACTTGGTGCAATTGATCAATTAAGTAAGTTAATTGGTTAATTTTACCAATTAATGGTTAGTTAGATGGAAATCGATTCCAATTAGATTAAGTCAAATTTTGATGTGACTTTCAAATCCGAAATCAAAGTAATGAGGAATTTGGAAAAGATATGAACACCAGTAGAATTCAGAAGTTACTGCAAGTGCATGAGGCTTTACTTGGGTGAATATGCCTTTGTAATAGACAAAGGAAATAAAAAGTTATTTGTATGGACAAGTGAGAAAATATGTTTTCAAGAACTAAAGATTGAAGATAGAGCAAAGAGAAGGAAGGAAAGGAAGAAGGGAAGCAGACTAAAGAGGAGATTAATAATCACACCAATATGGATTTTATTAGACAGTCAAAGAGATTTTATCATTTGCAACAAAGTTTTATCAAAGGGCGTCTTGTTTCTAAATTGTTTTGATAATCATACAATAAATGATTTGTCAAGTATTTCTATTTTGGATAAAGTGTGAGATACAGTTTTAACTCAGTTTCTGATTGATGTTGATACTTAGGTTGTTGTTAAATATCAAAAGTGGTATTAATGTAGATGATTGATGTTTACTACATAATGGGATATTGTGAGCATCAAAGTTCGTATTAATATCTAATTTGATATGACAGTAAAATGAGTATTAACGTCAAGAGTTCGGTTTCAAAGGAGCTATGAGAATGAAGAACAGAAATAGGAAATGAAGTAGAATCAAAAAGGGTGATGAAGAAACTTTTATAAGATACCAGGATTACCTCCGGATCATGAGCGAATTCACTATTGATTTGGTACCAGGGACTAAACCAATTTCAAAAGCTCCGTATCAAATGGCGCCTATTAAAATGAAAGAATTAGCGAAGCAATTGCAGGATCTTCTCGATAAAGGAATTATAAGGCCTAGTGTGTCCCCATGGGGTGCACCAGTGTTGTTCGTGAAGAAGAAGGATGGTAGCATGCGAGTATGTATCGATTATCGTGAGCTGAACAAGTTAACTATCAACAACAAATATCATTTGCCCCGAATTGATGACTTATTTGATCAACTGAAAGGAGCGACATGGTTTTCGAAAATCAATTTAAGATCATGTTATCATCAATTGAAGATCAAGGCAGAAGATATTCCAAAGGCTGCATTCCGAACGAGATATGGACATTACGAATTTCTAGTGATGAAGTTTGGACTAATCAATGCATCGGTAGCATTCATGGATTTGATATTTGGTCACACACACTGTAGAAGGGGGTTGAATACAGTGTATAGCACAATCAAATCAAATTCTAATAACACAAGTAACATAAAACATACTTTATTCAATGCAATAAACTCTGTTACAATATGGAACTGTCATTTCTCAGTGATGAACAAATATCACGAGAGCTACTAGGGTTACAATGAATAATATTCTCGATAATGATAACACTTATAGTGTAAACCCTATGTCTGTGTTTATATACTACACAGTTACAAGATAATCGCTAATTGATATGGAATATAATTCTGCTTCCTAAAATATATCAATTAGTTATCTTTTCTTCCAAGTATTCCATTCTTCATAAAATTCCTTCTTCATGCATATCTCTTCTTACGTTTGTCTTGATCTTCTTTCCTTTCAATCAGTCGTCTTCCTTATCTGAAAGTTTCCTTTAAGTCCTGATATTATCTCCTGATAAATATCTCCTGATAACTTAAGTACTGATCACTTAAGTTCTGACTTCAGTATAAGTGCTGATTTCAGTTAAGTACTGATTTGTCCTATTTAAGTTAGATCTGAAAACTAAACATAAATCATATTAGTCATGACATTATCAAATATATCTAACAATCTCCCCCAACTTGTAAATTAGCATAATATACAAGTTTAACAGATATTTGATGATGTCAAAAACATTAAGTACAAATGCATGAGAATTTGACTAGATAACTATAACTTACAGTCCTTAAAGCTTTACCAACTTTAACTTCTGATAACAACTTCAGTCTGTATACATATCTGAATTTGAGCAGTTGTAGATCTTGACTTGGCTTCACTTTATGATCTCTCTGATGTCAGGAGTTGTTCTGAGATAGTTCTTTAACAAACATCTCTCAGCATATTTGAGTTCATCAATCATCCTCCTTTTAGCATCTTTGAGTTCTGCAGAATCTTCACCAGTTTGGAAGATAGCATCCCTGAGATCATTAATTCTAGCTTTCCTTATGTCCCGATCTAGTCTGATCAAATATGCCTTGTCAGACTCAAGATTGAATTCCACAGCCTTATAACCCAGAAAGGTAGTTATAATATTAGCAGAGTTAGGCTTCATCTCAACAATATCACCCTTGTGATCTCTGTACTTTGGAAGATATGTGCTATCAGACTTTACATAATAAAGTCTTTTTTGTCTCTGAATTTGAGTCTTCAAATAGTTTGCAGCACTTTCTGTTATTCTATCATTCATTTGAAGTAAGAATAAGACATGTTCTAGTTCTTCAAAATACTTCAGTGGTATAACATTTTCCCTTATATGGTAAACCCTACCATCTGCCATGAAATATAACAGGATGTGTTCTTTCAAGTAGGTATGGTAGACCATCTATACAGATTCTAGTTGATTTAATCTTTCAGGAGTTGCTCCAACACCTGGTTCACTTAAGGAAGTTGGATCATTGGTTGTGTTCTGTACTCTTCTTTCATTAGCACTACCCAATCCAGTTTTATCGCTTGCTTCCTTTCCAGTAACCACTCTTACTTCAAAACCACTTGCTGCAGTCTTCAAAGGTTGAGTCTGTTTGGCTTTAGTGAATCCTGGTAGGAGTAACCTTGAGGATTTAACATGAGCAATGTCAGAGGTTTCCTTTGATTTATCTTCTGATATCAAGTCAACTTGAGCTATGTCAGAGGTTGCTTGCTTCATGGTTATATCAGAACTAACTATATCTTAACTCTGAACAACTTGAGCCATGTCAGAGGTTGTCTTAGAAATCTTTCTTGAAGTCAGAGTAAGATCAGCGTCTTTAACAGAAATTTCTTCATCCATAGGAGGCACATAAACCTTTATAGGTTCACCAACTTTTTCTTTGCCCTTGGACCTTGGATCTATTTGTAATTGTGATTTGACCTTAGTTGCCTCAGGATTTGTCCTTTCTTTTATCACAATGCCTTTGGCCTTAGGAAGTTTCTTTTTACCAATTGGCCTTAGTTGCCTTAGGCTTCAAATTTGGAATTGACTTTTTCTGACTTAAGTCTAGCTTCTTCTTCCATTAGACTCTCAAAGTCCATTCCTGGATTTTCTTTTAGAAATAACTGTCTTGAAATTTCTTCATCAAGATCGAAAAGTTCATCAGAACTTATCCTTTTACCAGTATCAGAAGTTATTCTTCTCCCAGTATCAGAACTTGTTCTA
The DNA here is from genome assembly GCF_009905375.1 of Apium graveolens. Taxonomy (NCBI): domain Eukaryota; kingdom Viridiplantae; phylum Streptophyta; class Magnoliopsida; order Apiales; family Apiaceae; genus Apium; species Apium graveolens. The sequence goes on from NC_133654.1 coordinate 50,748,422, forward strand.
TGACTTGTAGTTCCAGCTCTTCTTGATGAGAGACCTCTACCTTGACCATGACCTCCACTCATTCCAGAGTTTCCCTGGTCATCTTTTTCATCATCCTTCCCCTTCAGTGTCTTAACAGTTTTATATTTGGACTTAATTATTTTCTCCCCCTTTTTGGCATCAGCAGGTAAAAGAAGATAGACAAGAAATTCCACTGAGGATTGGATTTCATCGAGTTGAGATTTCTGAGAAGCTTGATTTTTCGAAATTTCATCAATCTGAGATTGTTGCTTCTCTTGGATTTTCTCAATGTAAGCAACTCTGTCAATGGTAGGTTTAAAAAAGCTTTTCTTTTCAAGTTTCATAGTTGTTTCTTGCTTGAGTAAAGCTTCTTGAATTTTATGCACCTCGGCATGAGTTGTTGAGTGTTGACCTTGAAGGTGTCTAGTACTCAATACAGTAACTCGTAGTTGTGTCTTGAAATCATCATTAATTACCATCTCATCAGCTTTTGCCAAGTGCTCAGCAAGAATTTTTTCAGATGGAACAAAGGTGATTGTGTTCCACTCCTTAGTCCACTCCTGTCCTCTAGGAGTTTCACTCCAAGGTACTGGTGCATCTCCTCTAACAAACTTTTTGACTAGTTCAGCTTTTGAAGGAGCTTGTAGAGGTGCATGTCCAGAAGGACCAGCTTCATCAGCATCAGCATTTATAGCAGCATCACCAGTATCATCAGCATTTACAGCATCAGAACTTACAGATTCAACATCCTCTGATAAAAGAACAGTATGAGAGGCTATTGAGGCTTCAACATCATCCTCCAAGTGCTGATCTGCTTCCAAGTTCTGATCAACAGCCATATTCTGATGCTCACCTATAGTTTGATCTTCAATGTCAAGATGCATAAAAGGTGTTGTACTTAATTCTGGAATTTCATTATCATCAGGAAGTGGTGTTGTTGATGGATTGAGTGGAGCTGGTGGAGCTTCTAAGTAGAGAACCTCAGGCACAAGTAGGGTGTGAATATCAATCTCAGCACTTGTGCCTGGGTCTGCAGTAGATACTGGTTCATTGACAGGTTACACAGGTGGTGTTGATACTTTAGCTTGAGCAGTTTCCTGAGTTGGTGACAATGGAGGTGTAGATGCAGTGGCTTCAGCAAATTCTGGCTCTTTTGAGATCAGAGATTCCTGATCTCCTTCCTTAGCTGCTGCTTCCTCATCCTCTGAAACTGACTCAGCCATATACCTTTGTGCTCTCTGTTTCTTGTATTGTTTTGAAGATGGAGATTCCTTGGGAGTTTCAGCAGAATACATCCTTCTAAGCCTTTTGAGAAGCTTAGAGCCCCCAATGCCAATATCCTTCTGAGAAGAGACCTTCTCAGCTTCTTTGACAACAGGTTCTGACACAGGAACCTGTTCCTCACCGTCTAACTCATCTCTCTAACAATCCTCCTTCTCTTATGTGGTGTCTGAGGGACAGTCTTTGTCCTCTTGGGCTTTGAAGATGAAGGCCTCACAGTATGTGCTGATGATGAAGGTTGAGATATTTGTCAAGGTTTGATATATGTTCTGATAGAGGGTTGAGTAGGCTGAGGTGTATATGTGGTATGTTCTGATGGTTGTTGTGGTGTCTGGGATGTGTTGGTGGGTTGAACATCAGGATAAACAGATCTGTAGGTTTGAGGATCAGCATTTACCAAGATCTGTTTTACAGACTGAGGTATCTGTAAGGGTCTAACTACCTTTTTCTTATGGTCAGCATTTACCAGATCATTAAAAGCCCGTTTTGCAAGTTTAAAGGGTGGAATTAAAGAACTGGCTAGTTGAGGGTCATCAATACAATAAAAAGTATATATAAGCTGACAGAATCTAGAAAAGTATACTACATTCCTATCCTCTTTCATCCTATCCCCTATAAAGCCTAGCACAACACTTACAAAATCAAAATAAGTTTGGTGAATAATAGCATACCCGATGTGTTGACTCATAATTGGAATGACATCAAAGTTGGAACACTTATTGGCGAATGCCTTAGTGATGCAGTCGAAGTAAAAGCTCCATTCCTTTCTGATATGTGCTCTTTTCAACTGTCCAAGCTTGGCCAAACTCTTCTCATACCCCAAGTTGACCATGAGCTGCTGTAGAACAGGTTCCTCTGGTGTTGAGAAAATGCAGCCTTCTGGTAAGTGTAGAGCTTTACGAACTGCTCTAGGAGTTACCACATGCTCAACATCATTTACTTTAAAAATAATGCTTGGAGTACCAGTTGCACCACCATTATCAAAATGCCCAGTGCGCCAGAACGTCAGAACTTGTTGGCTGGAAATGACTTGAGGTTGGGTCAACGCATACCCAATCTCACTGTGTGCTAGAAGATCTTGCACAAAGTGCAAATCAGATGGAGCTTCAGCATGGTTTAAGATTACAACATAGTTGTTGGGTACAAACTTGGCTACATCTATAATCAAATCCTTAGGTGCCATGAGAAAAATTGAGAAATAAGGTTGCCTGTAAGGTGTTTGATAAAATGTCTGTATGAAAAAAACGTCAGGAGATGAGAGAGAATAGAAGTAAAAAAAGAGAGATAAAGTGTGAAAGTAAATAAAAGATTTTACAATCTTCTCTCTCTTTTACTTATACACGGTAAAAAAAATAACCGTTGGACACCTGTCAGACATGCAGCAGTAAAGGATAATTAATGGGCACGGGAATACAATAATCATTACTTATCAATTGCAGTATTTCAAGGAAAAACTGTTCCACTTACCAAGTAATCCCATTAATTAAGGTACTTCAGTTTTAATTTAAAATTTAAAACTGTTCCCACTTAATAAATTATTTTAACTGTGAGACCAATATTCTGTAAAAATATGACCAATGATAAAATGACCATAAAGAAACCAAGTAGCAAATATTTACACGTCAGGGTCAGAACTTGATTTGTCTCAAAGTTAAAACGGTCATCAGAATATGGGTAAATCAGGATTTATAAATGCATCAGAATATTAAACGACTCAGAGACAAAATCTTGCATAAATATAAAATTTCATTAATATATTGAGAAAATACATATCATGAAATTTAAATTATAGCAGAAAATTACAAGATTGTCCTAAGCTACAATTCCTAACATCAACAGCTTTTGTCCTAAACTAAGAAAAGAAGCCTGACAAAGCTGACGGTGAAGAGAAACAGGGAGCAGAAACTATTTCTTCTTCCTACTCTCAACAAAAAGAACAGCGAGACGAATGATTCGCTCCTGCTGTCGAAGACGATCGAGATGTAGTTCTCTTCGAACTGTCAACAGATCACGTTTAATAATCTCTGGAAATTGAATCCAGAGATTGTGAGGGATATTGTCGATAGGGTTTGGAGTTGGAATTCCATTGAAAAAAACATGTACTGTCTCAGTACCATAATTGTAAAACCAGCCAAACGCAGCCATTTTTGGTGATAAGAATAAGAGGAGAGTGAGTATGGGAGAAAATGATAGATGTGCTGGCTGGAATGAAGTGTTGGTTTAAATAACCAATGGAATGTCAGGAGACGCAAGGTAAATTTAATGATTATAGGTAGAAATAATTCTACCTCGTCTCTCTAGACTGATGAGAATAAAAACAGTCATTTGAAGTGAAAAACAGGATTTAATGTGCACATGAAACAAGTAAGAATGACTGTGCATGGACATGTACCATTAACCCCCATTGTATTGATTGTTAATATTTCACCCAAACCTATTCTGATTTTAAATAAGACTGTTTCAGATGTTATCGATAAATAAGTCAAGTAAAGGATCCGAGTGTAATATCAGAACTTAGACTTATATCAGAACTTAACAGTCATCAGAACATGATTTATCAACTCGAAAAGTAAAATGCCTATGTCTGCAATGCTTCACACAAATTCTGATTTTATTTCTTCAGAACTTAATCATCAGAACTTCCATCATAACTTGTCCTCAGAATTTATGCAATCTGACACATAAACTGTTCATCTAAAACATCATTTATCACCACAGTAATTTTATCATTCATATGGAGTGTATGTGTGTGCAGTAATCTAAACATCAAATAAGGATTAAAGTCTGATTCACTTCAGTACATCTTAGAAATAAGGCAGAACTAAGAACTTTGCTCAAAATCTGTTATAATTCTGAAGTCTACTTTAGAATGAGTTCATGCATGAGTCCACCTCAACTATGTTGTGCTCATTTTATGCATCTTTTGAAATTCCAGTTTACAGTGGCTTCTCAGTGTAAGTGAATAACGACTGCTTATCAGAATTTATGCAATTATCAGAGTATTTCTCCAGTAATCATAGAGTGTGAAAAGTCACCAAGAAAAATATTTATTTTTGCTTTTCTGATGCATATTACTTAATACCAGCAATGTACTTGGGTCTTCCCTTCCACAGTTTTTACTCTAGATCTCAAAGGAGTACCTGATATTTATTCTTTTTCATTTTCTTTTCTTTTGATAAGTGAGGCTTATCAGCACTTAGTAAATTCATCAGATTTACTAAAATCAGAACTTAACAGATGAGAAGCATTATTCTAGTTTTTGACTTAGTAATAAGATAGACAAAGTAAACCTAACTAAGCTCAATATCAGAATTTGCTTGTGTCAATAGATTTCCACATAAATAATTACTTCTAACATGGGATTTGTTAGTATATTAAAGACTACTAGGTTGGTATCTAACATATTTATCCTCATTGGATTGAATAATCACGGAAACATTCATATCACTATCAGAGTTTAGAAATTCACATCAGACACCAATCATTACTTAAGCAATTTTCAATTAGGCACAGAATACACAAAGATAGTAATATCTGTAAATACTGATCATAAAGTCAGATGCATCAGAACAAAAGCTAAGCAGATTTAGAGAAAGAACCTGAAACCATTCCAAGTTCATTTACCAATCTTGTAAAAGTAGCTTCACACAGTGGTTTGGTGAAGATATCTGCTAGTTGTTGATCTATTGGAACAAAGTGCAATTCCATTGTACCTTCATCCACATGTTCCCTTATGAAGTGGTACCTAATGCTGATGTGCTTTGTCATTGAGTGTTGAACTGGATTACCTGTCATAGCAATAGCACTTTGATTATCACAGTAAATAGGGATTTTAAAATATGTTAACCCATAATCCAGTAACTGATTCTTCATCCAAAGAATCTGTGCACAACAGCTTCCTGCAGCAATGTACTCTGCTTTTGTAGTTGATGTGGAAATTGACTTTTGTTTCTTGCTAAACCAAGAAATCAATCTGCCTCCAAGAAATTGGCAGCTTCCACTTGTGCTTTTCCTGTCAATTTTTTAACCTGCAAAATCTGCATCTGAGTAACCTATTAGTTTAAAGTCTGATTCTCTAGGATACCATAATCCCAGATCAGCTGTTCCCTTAAGATACTTGAAAATTATTTTCACAGCTGTTAGGTGAGGTTCTCTTGGATCTGCTTGAAATCTTGCACAAAGATAGGTAGCATACATGATATCAGGTCTACTAGCAGTTAGATAGAGTAGATAGCCAATCATACCTCTGTAATCAGTAATATCTACTGATTTACCAGTATCCTTATCCAATTTTGTTGTTGTGGCCATGGGAGTGGATGCACTTGAACAATCTTGCATTCCAAATTTCTTTAGCAAATTTCTGGTGTACTTGGTTTGACAAATAAAAATGCCTTCTTCATTCTGCTTGACTTGAAGGCCCAAAAAATAGCTAAGTTCCCCCATCATACTCATTTGGTATCTTGACTGCATTAGTTTGGCAAACTTCTTGCAAAGTCTATCATTTGTAGAACCAAAGATGATATCATCAACATATATCTGAACCAAAAATAAGTCATTTCCATGGTTGAGGTAGAACAGTGTTTTGTCTATAGTTCACCTGTTGAATCCACTTTCCAGAAGAAACTGAGCTAAAGTCTCATACCATGCTCTGGGAGCTTGCTTAAGGCCATAAAGTGCTTTATCAAGCCTGTAGACATGATTAGGATAATTGGAATCCACAAAGCCTGGAGGTTGTTTAATATATACTTCCTTTTCCAATTCTCCATTGAGAAAAGCACTTTTCACATCCATTTGAAAGACAGTAAACTTTTTGTGAGCAGCATAAGCCAAAAATATCCTTATGGCTTCCAATCTAGCAACTGGTACAAATGTTTCATCATAATCAATTCCCTCTTGTTGAGAATATCCTTTTGCAACCAATCTTGCTTTATTCCTTCTAATTATGCCATCACTATCAGTTTTGTTTCTGGTGCAAATGTTTCATCATAATCAATTCCCTCCTGTTGTTCTTTGGTCTTGGCACAAGGGTCCAGACCTTGTTTCTTTCAAATTCATTTAACTCTTCCTGCATTGCTTGCACCCAATCAGCATCTCGAAGAGCTTCTTCCACTTTCTTTGGTTCAGTCTGAGAAAGAAAAGAATTATAAAGACATTCACTTGAAGTAGTTGTTCTAGTTCTAACACCTGCATCAGGATTTCCAATTATTAAGTCAGGTGTATGTGATTTAGTCCACTTCCTTGCAAATGGAAGGTTTTCTCTAGAACTGGATGCTCCCCCATGATCCATGCTATCTTCATCAACATTTTCGGATGCTCCCCCTGAAACTATGTTCTCTGAGTTGGATCCTTCAAAATTTAAGTTTTCAGAACAATCAGAACTTGGCTTATCAGAACTTGATGAATCAGAACTTGAAGAGCCAGTTGTATGTTCTGATGCTTCTTGAGATGTGGTTGTATCTTCAGTATGCTCCCCCTGCACTGGTGCATCTTCCTTTGACATAGTCACCACAGTTTCAATAACATCAGAGTTTAATCCATCAGAGTTTGCAGTATCAGGATTTAGACTGTCAGGATTTTCAGTATCAGAATTTAAGTTTTCATTTTCGAATCTCAGTTGGTCATGATCATTGAAATCTTCAAGTCCAGTAATCTTCTTATCATCAAAAGAGACATTGATAGATTCCATGACAACCCTTGTTCTTAAATTGTAGACTCTGAAGGCTTTTGTGGAAAGTGGATATCCAACAAAAATTCCTTCATCAGCTTTTAAATCAAATTTGGATAGCTGTTCAAGATGAGTCTTAAGAACAAAACACTTGCATCCAAATACATGAAAATACTTCAAATTTGGCTTCTTTTTCTTCACCATCTCATATGGTGTCTTTCCTTGCTTGTTAATGAGGGTTGCATTCTGAGTGAAACAAGCAGTCTGCACAGCTTCAGCCCAAAAATAGGTTGGAAGCTTTGTTTCATCAAGCATAGTTCGTGCAGCTTCAATGAGAATTTTATTCTTCCTTTCAACAACTCCATTTTGCTGTGGAGTTCCAGGAGCAGAAAATTCCTGCTTGATTCCATGATCTTTGCAGAACTCTTCCATTATCAAGTTCTTGAAACTCAGTGCCATTATCACTTCTTATTATTTTCACAGAATCTTTGACCAATTTATCCAGTTGCTTGACATGATCAATCAAGATAGATGCAGTTTCACTTTTTGTGTACAAGAAATACACCCATGTGTATCTGGTGAACTCATCCACTATGACCATAGCATATTTCTTCTTTGCAATAGACTTGACATTCACTGGACCAAATAGATCAACATGTAGTAGGTGATAAGGCTCAAGAATTGATGATTCAGTCTTGCTCTTGAATGAAGATTTTCTTTGTTTAGCCTTCTGACAAGAATCACAAAGGCCATCAGGAGCAAATACTGACTTTGGCAGTCCTCTCACAAGATCTTTCTTGACTAGTTCATTTATATTGTTGAAATTTAAATGAGAGAGTTTCTTGTGCCAATTCCAGCTTTCTTCAATTGATGCTCTACTTATCAGACAGATTGCAGAACCACCAGTACTTGTTGAAAGCTTGGCTTCATAAATGTTACCATGCCTGTATCCTTTCCTGAACAACTTTGCCTGTAGATTTGTTTACAATTTCACAGTGTTCTTCAAAGAAATCCACATGATAACCTCTGTCATAGATTTGACTAACACTCAGCAGATTGTGTTTAAGTCCTGAGACCAGAGCTACTTCCTTAATGATGACATTCCCAAGATTGATATTGCCATATCCCAATGTTTTTCCAATGTTGCCATCTCCATAAGAAACACTTGGGCCAACCTTCTTCACAAAGTCTGATAGTAGGGCTTTATTTCCAGTCATATGTCCTGAAAATCCACTGTCCAGAACTAGGATGTTTCTCCTGTTGCCCTGCAATCACAAAGACCACTAATGATTAGTTTTAAGGACCCAGACTTGCTTGGATCCTGTGGCCTTATTAAGTTTGTTAACATTTGCAGCGGATTTAGCATCAGAGTTTATGTTAACATTTTTCTTATCAGCATTTATACTATCAGACTTTGTATCAGAACTTACACTAGAAGGAAAAATGCTAACTTTCTTTAAAGAAGATTTTATTTGATAATAATCATAGTACAAACTATGATATTCCTTACAAGTATAAATGGAATGCCATAAACTACCACAATGAAAACAAGGATTTTGTGGCCTATATCTAACAGACAGACTCTTAACTCCTAACTTTGAAGGTAAGGAGTTTATGTTATTATTCTTCCTGCAAAAAGAAGCCAGATGGTTAGAACTTCCACAGTTATGACATGTTTTTCTTGGAGCATTAGGAACAGGCTTATAATCATTGCTTTTATTCACACCTTCCTTTCCATTCCTATTTTTCCTAGGTGACTTTACCTTGTTTATATTCTTTACATCTTTTAGCTTATGCTTAAGCTGCTTCTTTGTCATTAAGCCTACGTTAACTTCAGTTGTCTTTTCCTGTTTTAGTTTGTCAGAAGTTAATTCCTCTTTCACTTCTGATTTCTCAGTATCAGACTTTATAGCAACAAACTTGACAGGTTTTAACTTTGGCTTTTGTTTAACAACTATAGGCTTAATTTCTACAGTTCCTTTATCATTCTTATCATCTCCATAACCTAAGCCCTCTTTCCAGTTTCCACTACTTAACAAATTATGAGTTGTTCTGCCAGAGTTAGTCCAAGTCCTGATAATCTCTCTTTCCTTTTCTAACTCAGTTTTTAGAGATTCATTCATTTTAAGTACTTCATCCCTAACATAGAAAGCATCATCTCTATCTTTCTGAGTTTGATGGAACATGACTAACTCTTTTTCTAAATAATCATTCCTCTTTTTACAAGCAAGATTTTCAGAAGTTAATCTTTCACATGTTAAAGTTTGATCTCTATAACTAATGAACATGGTTTTAAGATATCTTCTCAACTCATTAATATAATCAGTATGAAAGGCATAAGTAGTTTGAGGTACCTTTAACTCAGCAGCTTCAGGACTGCTATCAGCATTTGCTATATCAGCATTTGCAATATCAGCATTTGCCATCAAGGCATAGTTCTCCTCACTTTCAGAATCTGAATTGTCTGTCCAGCTTTTCTTCTTTGTGACAAGAGCCTTGCCTTTGTCACTTTTCACTTTCTTACAATCAGGAGATATGTGGCCTTTCTCACCACAGTTGTAGCATTTGACATTTGTGTAATCTCCTCTGTCAGACTTCCCTCCTTTGCCTTCAGATTTCCTGAAATTCTTCTTATCAGAACTTGCACCTTTCTTGGAAAACCTCTTTCCCTTCCTGAACTTCCTGTATGCAATCCTTGTGATTCCTTTCACCATAAGAGCACACAGCTTCATCATCTCTTCATCAGCATCCATCTCAGGCAAGCTTTCGGTTTCTGAGTCATCATCACTATCATAACTTGACGACTCAGTATCAGACTTTGTGATGAGCGCTTTTCCCTTGCCTTTCCTTGAGGTAGCTTCCTTGGGGGATTCTTCTTCATCCTTAAGAGCAACTGTCCTTGACATTCCTCCTTTCCTCTTGCTTCTTTGTTCCATCTCAAGTTCATGAGTCTTGAGCATCCCATAAATTTCATCAAGAGTTGTTTCATCAAGATTATAGTTATCTCTTATAATTGTTGCCTTCAAATCCCAACTTTCAGGAAGAGCTAACAGGAATTTAAGGTTTGAATCTTCAATATCATACTCCTTATCAACTAGTGACAAATCATTCAAGAGTTTGACAAATCTATCATATAAATCAGTCAATGACTCATTAGGCTTTGAGTCAAAGTGTTCATACTCTTGAGTGAGTATTGTCTTCCTGTTCTTCTTAATCGAATCAGTTCCCTGGCACCTTGTCTCCACGGCATCCCATATCTCCTTTGCAGTCTTGCAGTTAAGTACCCTGTTTGACATTATATTATCAATGGAACTATACAGCAAGTGTCGTACCTTAGCATCCTTAGCAATTGATGTGATATCTTCAACAGTGTAATCACTCTTCTCCTTTGGTACAGATTTTGCTGCCTCACCTGCAACTACAACAGCGAGTTTTGTTGGCTTGTGAGGTCCTTCATGGATTCTGTCAAGATATTCTGGATCAGTAGCTTCCAGAAACATAGTCATCCTCACCTTCCATATGGGATATTCAAATGACTTCAGTATGGGAACTCTAATAGCCTCATATCGACTATGGATTAGAGTCTTTGGTGGTTCTTCAGTTTTGGTGTGCTTGGTTGGAGTTTCTGCTTGAGACTTGATTATTTTTGGATCTCAAACTGTCTGTGTGTTAACAGATAGGCTCTGATACCACTTGTTAGGTCACACACACTGTAGAAGGGGGTTGAATACAGTGTATAGCACAATCAAATCGAATTCTAATAACACAAGTAACAGAAAATAGACTTTATTCAATACAATAAACTCTGTTACAATATGGAACTGTCCTCTCTCAGTGATGAACAAATATCACGAGAGCTGCTAGGGTTATAATGAATAATATTCTCGATAATGATAACACTTATAGTGTAAACCCTATGTCTGTGTTTATATACTACACAGTTACAAGATAATCGCTAATTGATATGGAATATAATTCTGCTTCCTAAAATATATCAATCAATTATCTTTTCTTCCAAGTATTCCATTCTTCATAGAATTCCTTCTTCATGCATATCTCTTCTTACGTTTGTCTTGATCTTCTTTCCTTTCAATCAGTCGCCTTCCTTATCTGAAAGTTTCCTTTAAGTCCTGATATTATCTCCTGATAAATATCTCCTGATAACTTAAGTACTGATCACTTAAGTTCTGACTTCAGTATAAGTGCTGATTTCAGTTAAGTACTGATTTGTCCTATTTAAGTAAGATCTAAAAACTAAACATAAATCATATTAGTCATGACATTATCAAATATATCTAACACTTGATGAACCGAGTATTCAAGAAGTATCTGGATAAGTTTATCATTGTATTTATTGATGACATCTTGATCTATTCAAAGACGGGAGAAGAACATGCAGAGCACCTGAAAATGACATTGGAAATGTTGAGAAAGGAACAACTTTATGCGAAATTTTCGAAATGCGAATTTCGGTTAAAGGAAGTGCAATTTATAGGACATATCATCAGTGTTGAAGGAATTCAAGTCGATCCAGCGAAGATTGAATCTATTTTAAACAGGGAAAGACCAAAGACTCCGACGGAAGTCAGATGTTTCTTGGGATTAGCAGGTTATTACAGAAGTTTTGTTAAAGACTTTGCCAATATAGCCACGCCATTGACCAAGTTGACCCGGAAGAATGAAAAGTTCAAATGGAATGAGAGATGCGAAGAAAGTTTCCAAGAATTGAAGAATCGACTGGTAACCGTACCTGTACTTTTTTTACCTGATGATCAATGAGACTTTATTATTTACAGCGACGCTTCTTATCGAGGACTCGGATGTGTTTTGATGCAAGATGGTAACGTAATCGCATACGCTTCTAGACAGCTAAAGCCTCATGAGCAAAAATATCCGACATCTGAAGCTAGCAGCAATTGTATTCGCACTGAAACTCTGGAGATACTACCTTTATGGCGAGAAGTGTGAAATATACACGAATCATAAAAGTCTGAAGTATATTTTCACACGGAAAGAACTCAACATGCGATAGCGACGTTCGCTAGAGCTAATCAAAGATTACGACGTATCAATCAATTATCATCCAGACAAAGCGAATGTGGTAGCATATGCATTACGTCGAAAAGAAAGATTGAATTTGTTAACATCTTCAGAAGACTTGATTAAAGAATTCGATAAATTGGAAATTGAAGTTCGTGTTCCAGAAAGTTCCCCGGAAATGATTTATGTCATGACTTTTCAGCCAGAATTATTGGAGAAAATAAGACGATGTCAAGAAGACGTAATGAATCACGAAATTAAAAATTTGTTAGGAGAAAATTTACCAGCCAGAGAGATGACAAGGGAATTTTTTGAGTTGCTTCGAGAATCTAGATACCTAATGTACCGGAATTGAAAGCGGAAATTTTGCAAGACGCTCATAATTCAAGATATTCAGACAATTGAAGATATGCTACGTGTGTGCACAATAGATTTTGAAGGCAATTGGGATGAGCACTTACCGCTAGTAGAATTCTCTTACAACAACAGCTACCATACGAGTATCGGGATGCCACCTTATGAAGTTTTATATGGAAGAAAATGTAGATCACCTACATGTTGGAATGAAGTTGGAGAGCGCAAGATTTTAGGTCCAGAACTGATTCAGCAAACCAAGAAAAAGTAGAACTTCTTCGAAAGTGACTCGAAGCAGCACAGAATCTACACTTTAAGTATGCAGATCCAGCCAGAAGGAATGTGGATTATCAGGAAGGGGAGCATGTACTGCTAAAAGTATCACTGTGGAAGGGATTGACTAGGTTTGGCAACAAAGGCAAGCTAAAGCCTCGTTACATCGGTCCATTTGAAATTCTGAAGAGAGTCGGAAAAGTTGCGTACAAATTAGTTTTACCACCCTATATGCAGCATATTCATAATGTATTCCATGTGTCCATGCTTAAGAAATATAACCCTGATACAAGGCATGTAATAGAGTATGAGCCGATAGAGCTTCAGGCAGATTTGACATATATAGAACAACCGGTAAGAATTTTAGATAGGCAAGAGAGAGTATTAAGGAATAAGTCTGTACCATTTATGAGAGTTTTGTGGAGAAACCCAGTGGTTGAAGAATCAACATGGGAGCTTGAGAGTGATATGTTAGAAAAGTACCCTCAGTTATTTTCATAGCGTGATTCTGAGGACAGAATCCTATTAGGGGGGGGAGAACGTAACGACCGAGAAAATTAAGCTTTTATTATACTCTAACAAAGATAATTATGTGTATTATTATGCGATTAAGTGTGTTGAGTCGTAAAACCCTAATTGCTATGTGCTATGTGTTGTCTGTTTTGATCATAATGTGTTTCGGGTATTTATTGAGTGTTTTATTATAAGTTATAGGTTTTATTTCAAAACCCGTACAACTCAAACAGTGTTTTAAAAGCCCGTATTTCAAACAAAATTATTGGCCCTATTTTGCCAAGAACGACCTATACCATATCGCTATTTTGAACCCCTAGACGTTTTACAAATTTACCTTTTCACGAAAAATGACTTTTCTGGACACCTTCGGGAGTCAAAAACCCCACAAAAATCACATTTTTATTTTTATATGATCATGAAATTATCAAATATCTTTTTTTTTGCATTTTTATAATATTCACAATTTTTGGAAATTTTTGGCATATATTTTGTATTTATTGGATATTTAAAAATTCATTATTGATACCCAAAAATTATAAAAATTGGGGCCAAATATTTTATTAGATGTGTAATTGGACCCTTAATTTTATTTAGTGATATTAATTTCATAAATATAAATAGCTGATTATTAATAATTAATTAGTTACTTAATCACAAAAAAATCTGAAAAATCAAGAAAATCCCCAATTATCTGAAATTAGGGTTTGGAGTTCTTGGAATCAAACCAGATTTTGATCGTGAATCTGTTCACCAGATTAATCATGTAAGTAACCGTTTTGAAGCTCTTTTGATTCTTTATCAGTTTCTGTAATCGTTTTTGTTGTTTGATTTCTCGATTTTAATTTTGTAATTTCAGGTTTATTTATCAAATTCGGGTTTTCAGAATTAGTAGTTGTTTGATGATTTCGTTGATGGGAATTGATAGATAATCGAATTCCGCGTCGAACAGCACTGGTTTCGTAAAATTTGGTTGAGGTTTTCGTGTTCGCCGGAGAATGGCGCCGCCGCTGCCTGTTCTTCGAGCTCCGGGGTCGTGGAAGGTGAAGGAGGAATGAGAAGGGCTGGGGATCGTTCACGAAGTGGTTACGGTGTTGTTATCGATTGAAGACGATGAAAAAACGGGATCGAGGCCACCCGATTAGGCTGTGTTTTGTCCGTCGGGAAGTTCGCCGGCGATGGTTGCCGGCGTTGTTCTTGATCGACCCGGGTTCGACCCGGTTCCAACCCGTAAATCGACCCGGGTTTGATCCTAAAAACTCATAATCCAATTACATGTTTTAGTTTTTGCATTTTTAATTATTTATTTTTATTTATAAAATCAAAATCAGTTTTTAATAATTCTAAAAATTAATTAAAGATCAGTTTTAAAATCTGATAATTATTATAAATAATATCTAAATTATTTTATAAATTTAGAAATTTGAAATTAATTAATTAATTATTTAATTATTTAATTATTTATCGATTATTTAATAATTAAGTAATTAATTAATAAATAAGATTAAAATATATCAAATAATTCGATAATTAGTCAAATAATGTGAGTAACTCGTAGTTGTACGAGTAGTAGTTCCATAAGTTGGATTCATTATTCGAGCGTTAGTTTATTTATTCGAATATAGTTGTAATAGTTATTTGTATCGAATAATTATTCGTAAATGATCGATTTAATCATATAATTTGTGATTAATTGTAATAATTTTTAATTAATTATAAAAATTAGGGATTAATTATTTTAAAATATAATAAATGTTAAATAATTATTTAAAATATAATTAGAGTTTATTTAATTATGATTAATTAACTATAATTGATTATTAATTAATTAAATCTTGTTTATTACGTAGTAATTAAACCGTTAGTCCGATTTGAGTGAAACGAATACCCTTAAAAATAATTATAAATCATAATTTCTTTCAAAAGAGAGTCTTCTTATGGTACTTAATTGCTTACAGGCCCTATTAGGGGTAAAATCGAGTCAAATAAATCCCGAAAAAATTATAAATCGAACCATATAGTGTTTGTTAATACGAGTTCAAGTTTAGTATCGATTCTAAAAATAATTATGAGTCTAAAATCAATTATGTGCCTTATGTGATATGTGTTTTACGTGATTATGTGAACCTTATGTGCTATATAATTATATATGCGAGTCAGATAAAATCGTATGGGTAGACGATTAGGGTAACGTGGTATCAATTCAAGATACGTGTATGAAGTAAGTTATCTAAACGAATATCTTTCCATGATAGATTTAGTACCAGCAAGACGAATTAAGCCAGAGGTAGATGGTAGTGAGGCATACGAGGTGAAGTGCATACCAGGAAAGTTTTTCCCCTATTCTAAATTCAGAATAGTGAAATATATCCCACTTTTTTCATATCAATTACACTCTAACAATTCTTGTTCACGTATAC
Organism: Apium graveolens; assembly: GCF_009905375.1. Classification (NCBI taxonomy): domain Eukaryota; kingdom Viridiplantae; phylum Streptophyta; class Magnoliopsida; order Apiales; family Apiaceae; genus Apium; species Apium graveolens. Next base: position 50,763,968 of record NC_133654.1, read on the forward strand.
TGATACACAATTATTAATCCTTGTATCTATTCCATTTCGATTCTTGATTTCTCCCAATTTATTAAATCCTCTATTCATATTCCAATACTTTTACCCTTGTTACATACACTCTGATATATCTTGATGTTGGGATACATCACAAGCATACCAATTTTTCCGGATGCTAAGCTATGGACTAGACGGTTACGATACGGGCCGGTTATTAACCGTACTCTTGATTATGAGGCCATAGTTACCTGAGTACCCCTTATGTTGGTTGGGTCTATATAGTTGGGTATAGATCCGCACTGTATCCTGACTGATCAGCAGGTTATAGTGCATATGTCGGTTCTTGTTTCCAGTCTTGTTCATTTGGCACTCGCTAGTAATGGCAAGTTAATATTCCTTACAGTAACAGATGGTTGTTCAAACCAACAGATTATCGGTTCATTTATTCTTCTCTCTTTACACTATATATATTATTGCAGGCTTGTTGGGAAATTTTGGCTCACCCCCTTTTATTGTTATTAAAATTATTTTTCAGTTAAGATTGAGAATGAAACCCATCAGAACCCGAGTAGTCAAAAGTGAGTCAAGCAGCAGGACCCTCTCATACCAAGGATGTATGTCCCTATCCCAGAAGAGAGCTTTGAATTATCAGATCAGGTGTAGCAGGATAAGTAGTAGTAATAGTATGAATAAAAGTTTTTTAGTTTAAAATGTAATTAGAATAATGTTTTATAACAAAGAGAATTCTTGAGACAGTTGTTTAGTTTGGTTTGTAATAAAGTTGGGTTGTCATTTTTGTTTTCAATCCTTAACTTTGAAAAGATCCTGAGTAGTAGTAGTTCGGGGTAATTATTTTATTTATATTATGCTTGTATAGGTTTAGTGAGTAGTTAGTGTTAATAATGCCCCAAAACTATACCCCGAATTTGGAGTGTTATAGAACATGTACATATCCACCTAAGTTTTTATTTATTAATTATATATCTTATATAAATGTTAGTCCCTTAACAATGCAACAAGAATTACAGAAGGGGGTTGAATGGAATTCTTGAAACCTTTTCAAAAATAAAATTGTTCTAACTTAAATATATATTAGTGTGAATTGATTTGCAGAGTGCGAAATAATAACTTGAAATGAATCAAAACACAAGTAACTAAAAACACAAGTCTTTAAAAACTTTCTGGTGGATTTGAATGTATCCACCGGAGATATATAATATATCAAGAGAACTCTGTGTAGCAAATAGCTATCAGCTGCTTACAAATGAACAACTAAGAATACAGAGAAATACTGAGAATATAGCTTACAAATTTTTCTCTCCTAGTTGCTTAGTTTCTTAGTTTTTTTTATTCTATTTGCTGTTTCTTGGTTTATATATCACCAAGATTACAAAGCAATAAGACAAGATAATAAAACAAAAACTATCAATTCTAATACTATCCTACTTCATTACTCTATTCCAGTATCTTTGAATATCTTCATAATAGCATGGAAATGGCAATGCTTCTTTGTTCTCTAAAACCCAGTTGAATAGGCTTCCACATTCCATATGCATACACTCGACGCATGTGATTGTGTTGTCACTGTCAACAGATATTTGAATTCTTTATCCGTCGGGTTCATGATCATCCGTCGAGCTCATGATCATCCGTCGAGTTGTCTAGTTGATCATCCGTCGAATGACATTGTTGTTTATCCGTCGGGTAACAATCTGGAACTTGACTTCATTTCATTTATGCAGGATTACAAGACATCATCCATGTATAATTAATCAACCTATTATGCATATCTGAATAAAGTCAATATGACTTGAGTACTACTTACAGAATCTAAACAATGTGTATGCAGAAATGTGCTACAGACTTATTATTACATAAGCTACTCACTCGATGGATAATAAATCATCATCCGTCGGGACTATATTGTGTCATCTGTCGGGACTATAATCCTTATCCGTTGAGTGCTACATTTTTCACTAAGTAAAATCTACCAAGGTGTTTTGTTAATGAAATCATCAAGTTCACAACATATACACAACAATCTCCCCCAATTTATGTCTACTGGAATTGTAGCCATAAATTAAAACAAACTTGATGATAACAAAACACCCTAAAAATACAACTTTGAAAGTAGATTGATAAAACTGTAAAGTGCTTCAATTAACAAAATGAACAAAGTTTAGCTCACAGTCATTTTCAAGGTGCTCTTCTAGCCTGAGCAGATTTATCTAGTTCCTTGAAGGTCTGGATCTCTTTCCAAGCTTTCTGTTGGTTTCATCTATCTGATTTTGGAGCTGTCTGTGGAATTGCAGTTCATCAGATTCTGAGATATTTAGCTTTTCTTGCATCTCCAAGAGAGTCTCATTGCTAGAGATGCTCAATTGGTCTTCTAATCTGAAAAATCTTCTGACCCCTTTGTCATCCATGAACTCTATCAGCCAGTAGGGCCTTAGATGCACTCTTTTCCATGTTTAAGGAATAATTAGAGTCTTTGGGAGTGCATCTTTATCTCTAAAACTCCTCAGTTCTTCAATCTTCTTTAGAACCAATCTTCTTGCAGTTACATTGAACCCAAAGTTCTTCTTAAAAGATGAATAAACCTTTATCAACACAGCTTGGGTTTCTTGAAGGATCATGTGAAGTGGCCATTGAATCTCCTTTCCTCCCTTGTACTTGAAAACTAACTTTTCAGGTAGATTTCTGTATGCATCAATTCCTCTCACTTCTTCTAGTTCATCCAGATAGAAGTTTATGTCAGAGAATTCCTTGATATCACACAAGTACATGTAATCTCCCTTGTTGACTTTAGATTTAGCTTGTACTAGAGATTTTGATTTGAGAGGTGACAACTTCACTTTCTTGACTGCTCTTGACTTTGTTCTCTTTGCCTTGTTAAGGATTGGAAAATTGAAGTCAGGAATTGGTAGGCTCTCCCAGTTTATTGGTTAATCCTTAGGCACAATAGGTTCACCATGAATGTTCCTGTACGGATCGACCACCTTGATGTCTTCAAATACCACAGTGGGTTTTGATGCTTGAGTTGTAGTTGAAGTGGATTCCTTAGAAAACTGGTCCTTCAATTCCTTATCAATAAAATCCAGTTTCCTTTTGGTTCTTTTGGCCAATTCCTTATATCTTGGAGATTTCTTCTGTTCTGACTGATTGAACTTGCTTCTTTGGATCTTGAGATTCAGTGATTCCAGATGGCTGAGAAGGAATCTGTTGTGATGGTTTCACAGCTTGTAGCTTGGCCAAGATAGCAGCTTGCTCTTTCTTTTGCTTAGCCTTTTTGGTATCTAGAATAGCTTGCTTCTTTTCCTGCTTCAATCTTGCCTTTTCTTCTCTCTTTGCTTGAGCAAATTAAGGATGTCAGCCACCACACAAATTTCTTTCCCATTCCTGAAAACTTTAGCAATTCTTCTCTTTAAAGCTGAATCAGCTGGATCCTTGTAGAAGGCAATTGATTGACAAAAGTTTCTTCTCATCAGGTTTAGGTGTCTCATACACTGTATCCACAGGGTTCTTCAATGATTATTTTGGATAGTTCACCCTTGGCTTCAGAATAATTTCAGGCTTTGGAGATTTGATGCAGGATGGCTGTCCTCTTTCCAGATAGTTCATGCTCATTTCATTCACATAGATCTGTTTGACTTCAGAGTGATGAATGGTTGACTTAACTGGCTCCTTTACTAGCCCAAACTTCCTTTGTATGTCCTCATCAATTTTCTCCCAGTTGATTGGCTTCAACTGCTCCTTTTCAGTTGCTCTTATGGTGGCTGCTACTGCATTGATCAGATCTATACTATCTGTTACTGGTGGTTTGGCGAAAGTAATTATGGGTACAATTACTTTACTGATTTGAATTTGAAGCTTCTCCCCCTCACTTGGTCCTTTCTCCCCCTTTTTGTTATCATCAAGTTGAGTAGAGGAGGTTTGAGCAACCACTAGTTTCTGAAGTAAATCTGTTTGTTGGGCTTGATGATGATGAATGGCTGTTGGAGATGCTTCCATAGCTGACATTCTTGTATCCAAAGCATCTATCTTTGTTGCAAGATCAGAATTTTTCCTTAGTTGCCTCTTGATGTCATGCATTGTGGCTTTTGGAAGCTTAGAATCCATTTTGTCTGAAAGAGCCTTCTTCATTTCATCAATATCACCCTTGATGATGTTAACATCTCTAGCATGTTGGAAGCCTTAAATTTGTTGTAGTTGCAGAGAAGCAAGATGTGCTTGAAGGAGCTTCTTGGTGTTGGCATTTGTAGTGGTTTGAAGAGCAGTATTTGTCTGATTGATTAGTTGAACCAGGGTTGTCTTGAAGTAGTGCTCATCACAGTGCTTTGAAAATGCCCATAATGGCATTCCTGATCAAGAACTTGAACCTACTTCTCCCCCTATGTCTAATGCCTCTTCTTCACTATCTCCACCTTCATCACCAAAGAAATCTGCTGAACCCCACGTCTCATAATCCATATCACCAGCTGTAGAAGGCAAAGTTGTGATGGCATCCTTAGCCCTTAACATTGACTGAGTGATATGCACTAGATTGAGCATCCTTTCTGCATTGCCATTGCCCTGTTCAGCTGGAAGTTGATAATCTGGAACAGGGTGAGTAAATGCCTCAGCATCAAGGGAGGTGGAATCTATAACAGCTTGAGGTTGCTAAGATAGTCCCTCCCTGTCTGCATCCTGAACATTCATTAACTCACTGGCAATGACATCCATCCTTATAGCTCATGTACCTGTATTTCTCTCGTGTTCTCTCTTTTGTTACATCAGGGTCTCACCCTGGCTCCCCACCCTCACACCCTCACCTTCACCATCTAAGGTGGGACTCCTCTCACTCTCTTTTGCCAATCCTGAAGAAATGGATTGCATAGTTTCACTCTTTTCCTCTCCTTTTTCCTGGGAGCAACCCAGACTCTCACTTATAACACTCTCTTCCCTCAATCCTAAGAGTGATTGGATAACCACTAAGTCTTCTGGACTTGAAATAAATGAAGTTTGAAGTTGTGCAGAGACACTCGACGGATGAGTAATATCCATCGGGTCAGTGATTTTGCTAACCGACGGATAACTGCTGTTAAGCTTATCCGTCGGGATACAGTCACTACTCGACGGATGAGCAATATCCATCGAGAAAGTAGAAATGAATGAACTAGGAAGATAAACTATTGTGGACTCTATGCTGATTGATGATATTTTGGGCACAGATGATTCAACAGTTCCTGAAAGAATTGGCAAGTGAGCTAACAAATCATCTAAAAGATGATCTCACTTGCATTAGATTTGGCTTCCCCAATAAAGTTAAAGAAGGGGAATCAGGAATTGATGTGTTGATCATATCCACATCCAGAGAAATAGCACGAGAATTTGGTGTTTGAGGTGCTTCTATTACTAGAGATTTTGCCTGTGACTCCACATTTATTGGAGCCACATCAAGCTGAATTTGAGAAGGTGTAGTGACTGTGTCTTTAGCACCAGTTTGCACAGTGTGTGTACCCTGTGCATCCCTAAGGGTTTTGGATTTCTTCTTTCTGGCATAAGTTTGGGGTGAGCTTGTGTCCCTTACCCTCTTGGCCTGTGCGCTTGGTTGAGAGCTTTGTTCAATAGTTACATCCTTTTGGGAGGATGCAACTAGAAATGAGCTTTTATCCTTTTTAAGCACTGCAGTTTGTTGGGAAACTGCAGTGTGGCTAGGTTGGGAACCACTCAACTCTCCATCCTTATCCTTAGGATTTCTTTTATGTTCACCCTTTCCCTCAACTATCTTGCCCACCTTCACACTCCCCTCTTTGGTTTTGGTGGATTTTGCAACTGGCATCTTTTGAGAGATACCAGAGGGGGCTTTCTTTGATTTGGATTTTGAAGTTTTTGTTGGTTTGGTAGCTTTGGTAGGCAACTGTTGGGTCATTGATACAGTTTCCATAGCTACACTAGAACTCAAAGAAACTAGTGAGGTTGGAATAGTAGTAGGGATAGATGAACTTACATCACTTACCTGAGGTGCTTCCATTATAGGGAAATAGAAGAGTGGAACCTCCTTGTGATGATTTGCCCTATTCAAATCTTCAATAATCCTTCTTTCTTGAACCCAACAATATAATTTGTTGTTTGGGTTCTCAAGCACAATTTCCTCACAGAGGTGGTTAGCTAACATCATGAAAAATCTAGCATAATAAACACTTTTACCCCTCTTGTTTAACTCTCCTAATTTAAAACCTAACTCAAACAGAACAAGGTCACTAAAATTAAAGTACTTATCTGTAACTAGCATGTAGAGCATGTTAAGCATGGAAATATTAACAGAATCAAAATTACTGATTTTACCAGAAAAGACCTTGGTCACTATATCACACATGAAACTCCAATCCTTCCTAAGACTCAATCTCCTAATGTCACTCAACTTAGAAGTAGAAAGAGCATAGTTCATGGAATTAAGCATATTAATTATATCAGTATCTGTGTGTGGTGAGGTCACATTATTGTCAGGAATTTTGAAACATGATTTGATAACATCACTATTAATACAGAATTCATTACCTTTGATAGTGAGTGTGATGGTCTTATCAGTTGAGTTGTATATTGCAGTGGTCCACATCTCTTCAACAACTTCACAAAAGATTGTGGGTGATTCCAGAATGGCGTAGTTAAGCTTGCAGTTCTTCACAAAATCCATCATTTTGTGGTAGTCACCAGAATGCTGAATCCCCTTGTTCACTAAGGCTGTGAAGTTATTCTTCTCATAAATGAACCCAGTTTGAGACATCATCTTGACAATAGGCGCCATTGTTAGAGAATAAGAGCTTGCAGAGAGAGAGTAAGTGCTTTGAAAGAGAAAGGAATTGAAGCAGATAATTTGAGAATGATAAAGGAAAAGCAATGGAAATGAAATAGGCTTTTATACTATCTCAAAAATAACTGCCAAGAATAATAAAGTAAAATAAAGTAGCCAATTAAAATTGCCGTTTAAAAATAAACTGTAAAAATTCCATCAATTATCCGTCATGTTATGTTTACAAACTGTAAGTATACTCGATGGATAATGTTCAGGAAATTAACAGCTAGGATTAAGACAATTCGACGGATGAGGATAAATTGTTATCCGTCGAGTCATAAAATATTCCAGAAAAATAATTGATTTTTATTAGCAAATTGTATTCCGACGGATGATCAAACTCGATGGATAAAGATCATCCGTCGAGATGTAAATTTTGACTTAGCCAAAATTTCATCTATGACTGAAAAGTCAATTTAAATTTCTGGCTGCATTACAACTTGCAAATTATCTCATAAAGATTTAAGAATAATTAAGCATACCTAACTCACTTACCAACCTTGAGAAGGTGGATTCATCCAGTGGCTTGGTAAAAATATCTGCAAGCTGCTTCTCACTTGGAATAAAATGTAGTTCCACAGTACCATTCTTTACATGTTCCCTTATAAAGTGGTACTTGATGCCCATGTGCTTTGTCCTGGAATGTTGTACTGGATTTTCAGTGATGGCAATTGCACTTGTGTTATCACAGAAAATAGGAATCCTTTCAACTTGCAAACCATAGTCTTGCGATTGATTTCTTATCCACAAAATATGTGCACAGTAACTTCCAGCAACAATATATTCAGCTCCAGCTGTAGAAGTAGAAAATGAATTTTGCTTTTTACCGAACCAGGACACAAGCTTGTTTCCTAGAAATTGACAGGTTCCTGTTGTACTTTTTCTATCAATTCTACAACCTGCATAATCTGCATCTGAATAACCAGTTAGATCAAAACCAAAATCTCTAGGGTATCAAATGCCAAGTTTTGGTGTTCCCTTGAGATATCTGAAAATTCTCTTAGTAGCTACTAAGTGAGATTCTCTAGGGTCAGCCTGAAATCTAGCACATTAACATGTATCAAATATTATATCTGGCCTACTAGCTGTTAAGTACAGAAGTGAGCCAACCATGCCTCTGTAAGTTGACATATCCACAGACTTTTCAGTAGTGTTTAATTCAAGCTTAGTTGCAGTAGCCATGGGAGTTTTTGCAGATGTGCAATCCATTAGATCAAACTTCTTTAAAAGATCAAAAACATATTTAGTTTGACTAATGAATATTCCATCACTAACTTGCTTAACTTGCAAACCAAGAAAGTAAGTTAGTTCTCCCATCATACTCATTTCATACTTACTTTGTATCAGTTTGGCAAACTTTTTGCAAAGTTTCTCATATGTAGAGCAAAAAATAATATCATCTACATAAATTTGAACAAGTATGCTAGAGCCATTAACATTTCTAAAAAATAAAGTTTTATCTAAAGTACCTCTTGTGAAGTGATTTTCCAAAAGGAACTTTGATAAAGTGTCATACCAGGCTCTAGGTGCTTGCTTTAGTCCATAAAGTGCTTTCAAAAGATAATAAACATGTTTTGGAAAATTTGGATCTTCAAAACCAGGAGGTTGACTGACATATACTCCCTCCTCCAAATCTCCATTCAGAAAGGCACTTTTGACATCCATTTGATAGACCTTGAAATTGGCATGGGCTGCATAGGATAAAAAGATTCTGATGGCTTCAAGTCTTGCAACAGGAGCAAATGTTTCATCAAAATCTATTCCTTCTTGTTGACAATAGCCCTTAGCAACCAATCTAGCTTTGTTCCTGACTACTATGCCATTTTCATCCATCTTGTTTCTGAATACCCATTTGGTGTCTATTGGATTCTTTCCTTTAGGCTTGGGCACCAGCTTCCATACATTGTTCCTTTCAAATTGGTTTAGCTCCTCCTGCATAGCTAAAATCCAATCAGGATCCAACAAAGCTTCTTCTACCTTCTTTGGTTTTTCCTTAAAAAGAAAGCTGTTGTGCAGACATTCTTCTTGAGTTGCTCTCCTTGTTTGAACTCTAGAAGATACATCACCAATTATGAGCTCAAAGGGATGATCTTTTGTCCATTTTCTTTGTTGAGGTAGATTAACTCTGGATGAAGAGGCCTCATTGTTCTCTTGATGTGTGATTGAGTTTAGATTATTAGAAACTTCCCCTGAGTTTGTGGATCTTTGATTTGAGAAAGGGGAACTTTCTATAGGTGATCTATCTTGACTTTATGCTCCTTTTGATAACTCGACGGATGGTGAATTTTGAGTACTGACGGATGAAGCAGGTTGCCTTCCGATGGATAAGGCAGATTGTCTCCCAACGGATGAAGCATTTTGCAACTCAATAGATGTTGAATCTTGTACTCCATTGGTAGTAGATTTTTCTGCATTATCCTTTGATACTGTTTCTTAATCACTTTCATCATCACTGTCTTCACTAACCATCTCCACATTGTCAAATTTGAGGCTTTCATGGTAGTCTCCATCTTGCAGTCCTTCAATCTTTTTATCATCAAACACAACATGTATTGATTCCACAACAATGTTGGTTCTTAGATTGTAGACTCTATATGCTTTACCAACAGCATATCCAACAAAAATTCCTTCTCTGCTCTAGCATCAAACTTCCCATTCTGATCAGTTTGATTTCTCAAGATATAGCATTTGCAGCCAAAGACATGAAGAAAATTTAGAGTTGGCTTCTTGTTCTTGAACAATTGATAAGGAGTCATGAATTTTGCTTGATTGATAAGAGAAATATTCTGAGTGTAGCATGTAGTATTTACAGCTTTAGCCCAGAAATATGTTGGCAATTTAGATTCTTCAAGCATTGTTCTGGAAGCTTCAATAAGTGATCTGTTCTTCCTTTCCACTACTCCATTCTGTTGTGGGGTTCTTGCTGCTGAAAATTCATGCAAAATTCCATTTTCTTGACTAAATGCTCTCATGACAGAATTCTTGAACTCAGTTCCATTGTCACTCCTGATTCTTCTTACTTTGAAGTCAGGATGATTACTGAATTGCCTTATGTGATTGATGATGATTTCACTAGCCTCATCTTTAGACTTTAGGAAATATGTTGAAGAGAACTTTGAGAAATCATCTACAAGTACTAGGCAATATCTTTTCCTTGAAATGGACAACACATTGACTGGTCGAAACAAATCCATGGGTAGCAGCTGCAAAGGTTCTTCAATTGTTGAATCAAGTTTCTTTCTGAATGATGCTTTAATCTGCTTTCCCTTTTGACAGACATCACACAATCCATCCTTAGAAAACTCCACTAGAAGAATGCCTCTAACCAGTTCCTTCTTTACTAGCTCATTCATGGTCTTGAAGTTTAGATGGGATAACTTCTTATGCCATAACCAACTTCCATCTTGACTTGCTTTGCTGAGAAGACAAGTAATAGATTCTGCATTTGATGAGTTGAAGTTAGCTAGGTACATATTTCCTTTTCATACACCAGTGAGAACCACTTTGTTGCTCTTTTTATTAGTCACAACACAGGCTTCTGAGTTGAAGGTTACTGAATTGCCTTTATCACAAAGCTGGCTGATACTCAGCAAATTATGCTTGAGACCATCCACTAAGGCAACCTCCTCAATAATGACATTGTCTTTTGCAATCAAGCCATATCCCCCAGTATAACCCTTGTTGTCATCTTCAAAAGTAATACTTGGGCCTGCTCTCTCCTTGAACTCTGTGAGCAGGGAAGAATCACCAGCCATGTGTCTTGAACAAACACTATCCAAGTACCATAGATTCTTTCTGTTTCCCTGCACACAGCAAAATCAAATCAAGTTGATTTAGGTACCCAAGTTTCCTTGGGTCCTGCCTTGTTAGCTTTCTTTTTCTATTTCTTAGGCTGTATCTCATTTGACTTGGAGATATCAGATTCATCCTTAGTCATTTGAGTTGGGCCTTTGAAACCATTCATCATAAAAGAATAATTATGCATACTTTGATTAATAGGGAATGGCATGCTATTAGTGAACATGTTATTCCAGTAAAGCGTGCTAAATGGCATTTATGGCATACTAAATGCAGCATAATAGGGATATGGTGCAAATGCCTTATTAGCAAATTGTGCATTCATATTCTGTGTAGACATAACATTCATAGGCATAGGAGGCATGGAATTCATGTTGGGAAAGTGAGGTGGCACAGATATGGAAGTAGGCATGGCAGATTTGCAATTAACAGACAAATGATTTACACTACCACACTTGACACAGATTTTTCTTGGAGCATATTTATCAGGTGTGTAGTTATTGTGTTTGTTAATCCCTACTTTACCATTTCTATTATTCTTCCTTTTAGCCTCTGTTTTAACCTCAATCTTTTCAAGTCTATCACTCAATTGCTTGACAGTCATATGACCAACATTAGTGTAACACCCCCAAATCCGGGGTCGGGGATCCGGGTTGTCACGAGTTCCATTTCCCTTAATAACACCCAATCTTAATAATTACTCAACTACTCTGTACTGTGACCCCACAATAAACACACACACCACACGTTATAGTCTCAGAGATGAACATCCAAAAATAACCAGAAGTCATTTTATTCCACAATTATCTGCCAATACACCTTAAAAGGTTTTCTGAATAAATTTACATTTCTTTGCCATTATTACAATTCATAAATATACATAAATCTGGTACATCAAAAGTTGAAAGCCTAGCCTATTGGTAGTTCCTACCTCAGCTACAGCGACATCAATGCCTATAGGAAACTGCGGAATGTTTCCTATCCGCTCGCGAATTGGGAGCTTGGTCCTGTTCATCTTGCCTATCTGATGTTGTGTGATGAAAGAAGAAAGCAAGGGTGAACAGCAAGCCCACCAAAATAATATGTATAATGATTAACAATATATGAGCCTTCTCATAGTACTCATGAAAGTCTTGGTCAAAAGAAATGAACCAAGTTTGATATTTTAATGCGATGAAGTCGAAAAATATTTAGTATATATACATATATACTTTTCAAAATCTTGGAAGTCCTCTTCCATGCATAATATACACAAAGTTCCAGTTTATAACTGTATAAAAATATCATTGCAAGGTGATCTAATATATCTAACCTTGTCTCAACGTTTTTCTGAAAATCTTTGTCATACATAAGATAATCATTTACTAGATATAAGTTTAAAAGATGAAGTTACAAGATACTCCAATATACTTATATCTTTTTCCAAATACTACTTGATCTACCACCGTTCAAGTTATAACTAACTTCAAAAGTTCATCACACTGATGAGACTACAAGATAAGACTTGAATAGATTCAATCTTTGAAATATTTTGAAGAAAATGAAGTTATGATATACTTCATTAAGTCCCGATATATATATATACACCTATATATATACATACGTTTCCTGAAAACCTCTGTCATGTAAAGTATGAACAGAATTGCAATATCCAATAAATTTGGAAAGGAAAGAATTTTGACATAAACCTGATATCTTACTGATCAGGCAAAGATACCAATAAGTAACTTTTTCTACTAGTAGATGGACGAATTCCCCACTGGTCATCACCCTGGTCGCAGTAGGACCTTATGCTGGACTGCCACTCAGCCACTTATGCATTTGATGGACTCCCACTGAGCCACTTACACTATCATGGACGCCCACTGAGCCCATGTTGCTTATGCCGACTCAATAGATGGACTTACTTCCCGAACGTTGGGTAAGTAATCAATTTATTTACCAAAACAGCAACCTCGTTGCGAATATAAAATACACCACTGAGCCGGATTCCCCAGGTTTTGAGCGAATATTTAAATCCCCTTTTAAAGGAAGATCTTAAATATAAAAATGAGTTTTGGGATCCGCTCTAACTTTTAAAAATTATTTTGAAGACTCGAAAACATTTTTAAGAATGTTTGGAGTAATACTGATTTATTAAAATAAATCAGTCCCGATATGAAAGAAATATCTGAATATTATTATTTAAATAATATTCCCATAAGAATAATTGAGGTAGAAGTTGGAAAACTTATACTTGAATGAATAGCAAATAATCAAAGATATACTTATACGAAAGTAATATCTTTATTTGAATAATCAATAATAAGTTTGATTATCGACACCTTATTCTTTAATACAATAAAGAATATTATTAAGTAATAAGCGGAGTCATAATACCTCGAATGAATACTATAAATAATATTCATAAAATAAAGGAGTCATACATCCTCAAATGAATATCCAAGTAATATTCAATAATAATATAAACTGAGTCATAAGCCCTCGAATGAATATTCAAATAATATTCAAATAATAAAATAAACTGAGTCATAAGCCCTCGAATGAATATTCAAATAATAAAATAAACTGAGTCATAAGCCCTCGAATGAATATTCAAATAATATTCAAATAATAAAATAAACTGAGTCATAAGCCCTCGAATGAATACTCAAATTAATATTCAATTAAGTAAAATAAAGGTATCGAATAAACCTTATTCGATCCATAGTTTTAAAAACTATATCCATATATATATAAATATATATATATATATAATATACTCGGGAACATCGACTCCCGGTTTAGAAATATGTTCACCTTTTATCCCCTATACTAAGGGTATACGCAACTACTTGCTTATTTCTAGCATAGGTATTATGCAACTATAAGCATTGAAATCAACAGATAGATAACCAGATTACGAAACAGACATGCATATATACCATATCAGCATGCTCCAATATACCGCAAAATTTGCTAATAACAATCATGCACTATCACAAGATAATGCATATACATATATTTACATCACAACAACAGTATATCGGGTAGAAAACTTGCCTGAGCGACTGGGGGTTATGAATGGCTCGGGACGAGTCTGGTAACCTATAAGCAACAAGTAAGTTTGAATTAAACCAAAGTCACTTGTAAATCTATACTCTAACCAACTCAGACTCTAACGCTCGTTTTGCGCTTAACAATTTACTTAAGTCGCTCGAGTACCCTCGGCTCCACCATTTTTAATAATTTACCCATTACGAGTTTTAAGGCGATTCTTTCGCGAGTGTCTTATCAACTGCCTAACACACTCTACATAAATGTTTCATGCTCCAATTAGTCATTTAAGGGCCTTTAACCAATGTTGCAAAGTAAGGCGAGGGGTAATGGTTCGGTCGCGAAGCGCCGTTACTTAAAACAGTCGTTTCTCCTAAACCGTACATCGGAATCAAACGAACTACATATCAAAACGAAGCTCGTAACATGAACTATCTAAAAATGGCAATGGTCAAAACCTAACAGTGAGTTCAAGGGTTCTGATCTTAAGAACAAAAACAGTCTACGGTAAATCGGGCATTACGACAGCTATGTTTACGCGATTACCCAATTTTAAATCACTCCAAATCATCTCACAATCAACCCACAATCACAACCCAATCAAAACTCCATCCATACTTTATCATAACAGCCCCAACAACTCAACATTAACAATTTATACTATTCTTTATCATGAATTTAAACTACACTTAAGTTCATTAATCAACAACCAAGATTTACAACTCCAAAAACATCCCAAAACCAACTAATCTCTACATACACAACCATCAAGCCTCTCATGAACTATAATACTCATATTATGCTCTTAACATTCAATAACAAAGCTTGGTTAAAAGATTATACCTTCCTTGAAGCTTCTTAACACAACACAAGAGCTTTGAATGCCTAAAGAACCTTGATCCTTGCTTGTATAACCTTAAACTTTCATAAAAATTCAAGAAAACTAAAGTTATTTTTTGAAAGTTACTATTAACCATCTTCTTCCTTGAATTAATGGAAGAGATTGTGAAGGAATTAGAAGCTTAAACTTATAGGACATCCATATCTATGTACAAGGAACCTTAGATAATTACCTTGTGATTTAACAATGCTTGGAACTTGATTTTTGATCTTTCTTCCTTTGAAAAGAAGAAAAAGCCGAGAGCAATGTTGAAGAAATGAAAAATTTTGTGTTTGCTTTGATTTGTTTTGGCTAGCTAGGTTGTTTTGGTTTTGTTTTTGGTTAATTACCTTTCTAACCTTGAACTTTGTGTGGTTTACAATCATCCAACAATTCCTTCCCTTTTGTCATGCTTATGTCACCTTGTACATGTCATAATGCTTCGACTTGTCCACACCTTGTGATTTGATGATGTCACAATCCTTGGCTTCTTGTACAAGCTTGTCTCTTGGTCACTTATTTGTTTTACGGTTCGCTTATCTTTCGTTCTCGTTTATCTTTTGAGAGATCATATTCAGGATCTTATTACTTGGGTTCCCTTAACCTTTCTCAATACATTATATTCCTTTTATGATCCTCTCTTATAATCCTTTAATTTAAATCCTTTTTATCCTGTTACCTTATACTCAATTCTTTCCGTATCTAGTGGATTTCCGAGAAAAATCAAAGTGTTCGGAATTGGATTCTGACGATCTTTACATACACTTATATACCATATAGAGTACTAATAAAATCTCAGAATATCCATAACAGAACCCCTATATAGTGTCGCATGAAAAGTTTTCTCATTCAGCAAAAACACTATTCATAAGGGTTTCAAAAATTTCCAAAAATTGGGGTTATTACAGTCTCCCCTCCTTAAAAGGATTCCATCCCGGAATCAGATAGAAAATGAATAGGAATACTCTCTTAGCATTGCACTTTCTAACTCTCGAGTAAATTTTCCCACATTGTGGTCCTACCACCAAACTCTGCCTAGTTTGATAATCCTTCTCCTAAGCACTTGTTCCTTTTCACTCTATAACCCTTCCTGGTTGCTCCATATAGGTTACGTCTGGTTGCATGTCTATGCACTCATATGCCCCTATTTGTCTGGCATCCGAATTACACTTCCTTAACATTGATATGTGGAACACGCTATGAACTTACTACATGTTCGGGGGTAGGGCTAGCTCATATGCTAACTTCCCAAAACGTCTTAATATATCCAAGGGTCCAACAATTTGTGGACTTAGCTTTCCTTTTTTCCGAACCTCATCAATCCTTTCCAAGGGATACCTATAACATTTCTAGGTCCCCTATTTCATACTCTTTGTCCTTTTGAGTCAAATCAGCATACCTCTTATGTCCATCTTGGGTTACTACCAGCCGTCCTCTGATTAGATCTATTATATCCATGGCCCTTTGGGCTACTGCGGGTCCGAGCATCTTGCGCTCTACAACTTCATCCTAACATAAGGGAGATCGACATTGTCTTCCCTCAAGGATCTCATAAGGCGACATCTCGATAATGACATATGATCTATTGTCGTAAGAAAACTTAATCCGTGTTAAGTGATCATTCCAAATTCTTTCAAGTCTATTGCACAGACTCTTATTATAGCTTTTAGCATTAGAGCTTTTGCTTCTTAATACCTATTCTTTTCCAGCTCGTAATCGCTACTACCTTCCGTTCCTAATATTATACTGGTTATACTTTTGCTTGTTAGCGCTCTATAACCTTTTAATAACCACGTCAACCTTAGTATCACGAATGTGCTTCCATTCTGAATACCACCATAACTTTACTACTCCTTTTTCAGATGTTTCTATTTCCCAAAGTTTGATCAATCATATAGAAGTAAAGGAATTTGTTAAAAGATCACTATGATCATGAACACTTGTTATATCGCATAGTTAGTACAGAAGGTGGCCAGCCTTTAGCACTTGACAAGCAATTAAACAATAGATGGTATCCTACTAGGCTTCCATCACACAGATAGATAGTCATTCGGCAATACCTCCCCTTCTGGAAGGGTTGTTCTTCTCAGCTTACATGAAATGAAAAGAAGAGAAAAGAACGAACTGAAGAGAATTGTGTATTCGTAAAAATTTTATTGCCATAAAATATCTGGCTTGGAATCTACCTCTGAACTATAGAGGTCTGTCATCGGAGAACAAAACATATATATTTATATCAACATCAAGTGTTATAGCATCGTATTTCACATGCCTAAATATTTTCGCTATTCCGTCCATCATTCTATGGACCCAGGCTCTTCCTCGAGCTTATACACAATCACCTTTGAAACTCCCTCGATATCGAAAATCGAATCTGGGATCTCATTCTAGACATCATCGTTACTAGAATTCTATGCTTGTACCGCAACCTTCCTCATATAGTAATACGACTCTCTTTCATAAGAGGGAATAAATATTCAATAGGTAGATACTCTACTTAATTAGTCTATCAATGATAACATATACACTACCACGACCCGATTAGTGGTACTCAATCTCAACATCCATTCCAATACAACTCTCACGGTTGTAACCAGCTCATTACTCGCAGAATCATTGCTGCATTACTATGGTCCACTACTGACCTACTGTCGTCATTCATTTTCCATGAAATCTTAATATCTAACCATACGGAGTCCATACATGTCGTATAGAATACTTCTAAGGAGTTAACATAACCACCAATCATAATTCATGAAGAACACTCCAGATCCTGATGTATATTCATGACATGAAGCAGATAAAATTGCAGAAGAGTTTCAATCAAAGCAACGATAGCAGGTTAATACCATTCTTAATCATATGCCTTCAATAGAAGACTTAACTCAAAGGTTCGTTTAGTCCTTTTTGAAACATGATCCTGAATTATTCTCAAGATAGGACCTTCTAAGATAGATAGCCCGCTCATAGCGATTACACGAATTAAACCTTTACCAACTACTATTACGGTTGGGTATTGCACAGTCATCAGAAGGAATGTCAATCTTCCAAACTATAATACAACCTTCATAGCTTTAACCATCATCACTGTATTCCTTTGGCACACGCGCCTATAATTATCCTCTTACCTTTAAAGTGTCGGCCACCTCTTTGGCCTTTCCTAATAGTAAAATTTCCTTACAGTCAATGTCATTTTAACCACCTCCAAATAAATTTTCTACCTCATTTCAATCATAGCTTATGTGAAGATGTTTTCCTTAAAATCTGATGAGTAAAAAAAAAATCACTATTTTCCATAAGTTATTGCCTCAGTCTTGAGAGGTTAATCACTATCGCGACTGACTCTCGATCGTACTTAGAACATCTTTTATCTTAGGTCCTAATTGCCCTGAACAATTTCGACCTTTACTGGTTTGATCCATACTTTCTCATGGTTTAACATGTGCCCCACTTGGCATCATTATAATTACGTCATATTTCCTTTATCAACATTTCTATTCTTGAGAATTTTGAATATTACCTTTCTCCTTGTAAAACCTCTAAGGTTACCCTTCAATCGTTCCTCCTGTATTCCCTAGATACTGGGCATATCAAAATACCATTTACTACTACTAGAACCATTGTCTATATACTTCTGAAAAATTTCTCCACTGATCCTTAAAGGTTGTTATTACCTTAATCCTTTCCAATTCATACTGTCAAAACTCATACTATCCCTATTAAGGGTGAAATGCCAACCTGTATGCATTCCCCTAGGATTCGTTTTAAGTTACCGATGTTCTATCCTTAATTTCACCTTTAAAAAGGTACATGCATCCTTCCATGGATAAATCAAGTCATATATCCCTGATAAGGGTGTCTTATTCAATCATTCCCACCTCGATAGTATATGCCTAATTTCACAATAACATCTGTATTCAAAATGAGGTTAATCAATATGGCCTCCAAAAGATAACAACGGTTATCCGCTTTTCTTGCCTAATTTGGTAACGATAACAAGGATGTTCTGGAAGATATTGGTCGTGTTCAACGTGAACCTCTTCTTAATAATTCCTTATTTACTTTTGTTGTTTATCTCAACAGTCACCTCAATGTTGGGATATCTTTCATACCTGGCGTCTCCCTTTTTGGGTATCAAGCCACCGGTCTTACACTTCACATTCTTGAGGGTCACTTCCTTCATCCAATTTTCCTAATTTCTTACTTCCTTGTCTCCTCAGTCTATCCGCGTCTCATTATTTATCCTTCGAATTATCTCAAGGTTTCCTCGAATCCTCCCAACTTACAGGGGATAAAATATATGTATCTCTTATGCCCTCAACCATCAATTTTAACTCATGGTGAATCACCCTCATCCTGACGATTACATACTCTTCTATTTCTATTTCTACGAGTCTTTAGGGTTTCCTCATACCCAACTCCCTTATCATTCCTCAAACTCTATTGCCGTTATATTCCTTTCTCTTATCATTATTTCATAAACCAACACAACATAAACATTGATTTCAAACATCCCGTCATTCTGGATTCGTGTCTTCAGAACGAATCTTGACAACTTTTACATCTTAGATTCATAATTCATCATACTCGTCTGCCTTTGTTCTGGCTCTAAAGCTTTTACACTATCTCCTTATCTTTGGGAATTACTTTCCCGAAAACAATTGACTGAACTTAAATCAGTTTATTATAATCTCTTGCTCCGTGCCTTCCTTGGCCTTTCACCAGCGGGTGGTCTCTCTCTTAGGAGGGTAAGTGACAAAAACAGTCTTTTGTGGTTCATCAATCATTTTGAATCTCAAATGATTTCTATATTTCCTTTAGCTAGGCTCTTGCCTCGGCTGGGTCAGCTTGTTCCTTGGAACTCTGAGAGCTTAGCGACTTAAAGGTCATGAAAGAATTTCCTACCGCATTGTTTCCTCAAGGTGGTGGTTGGGGATAATAGTCTAAGTTCTTTTTAGACAGGTCCATGAATTGCCGTATAGGAGTACCGTCTCGGGTCTCCTTTCCTTACTCGACTTTCTGTTTCCTTAGTATGAAATGTTTCATCCTTCTCCCATACTTGGGGTTATCTTATACGTTAAAATCCTCATTTTCCACTTCATATGTTATGGGTTCCTTCTATCTTGATGGCGTCCTCCCTGACTATCACATTCAGGGTTTGCCCTCAATCTTATTCCTTGAACTATGACTTTCATCTAAGATCTCATCTTTAAGCTCTTGAACATTTGGAACCCAAATTCTATAGGAATACCTCATTATTCCCTTATCATCTTTCTCGGTATTAATCTCATATCTATTTGTTGGCTCTCTGCCTTCATTCATCACTTTTTCTGGCACAATATGTTCTTTTCTGATAATTCGGTCTGTATTGCAATCTCAAACAGCTTTTCGGTACCGGCTCCGGTTACCTTCACTTCTATTTCCATTTTCTCAAAATCTCTTATAACTCTCCCAAGGACATTATCATCTTGAGTCTCTCCTTTCTACTAAGGGCATCAGCCACCACATCGGCATTCCCCGAATGATAAAGAATCTCTCAATCATTATTCTTGATTAGCTCTAACCGCCTCCTCTGGTGTATGTTGAGCTCTCTCTACGGGAAAATGTACTAGAGCACTTATGGCTTAGGTAAATCTCGCACTTCTCTCCATACAAGTAGTGCCTCCAATATTTAGGGCAAAACTATTGCCATGAGCCCAAGCTCATGGGTGGGGATATCGAATTTCATATTACCTTAATTGTCTTGACGTGTACGCGATTACCTTACCGTGCTGCATAAGCACGCACCCTAAGCCCTTGTGCGAAGCATCACTACACTTCACAAAATCTCCTTTTCCATCCGGCAACGCCAGCATAGGGGCCGTCACCAACCTTTGCTTCAGTTCTTGAAAGCTGTTCTCGCATTTCTCTGTCCATTCGAACTTCTCAGTCTTACGAGTAAGCCACGTTAAAGGGGGCTACTATCTTTACAAACTTGAACGAACCTCCGGTAGTGATCGACCAATCCTACCTCTGGTAGTCGACCTAACCATGGTCATCAATTCATCAGTGGTCCTTTATTTATTCTTGTCAGGATCCTCCATGGGATCCTCCTCAGCAACTATCCCTTCTAGGACAACATCCTCAACCGCTATATCCTCAATATCAACATTATCCGGTCCTGCATTAGGACGCTCCATCGGATCCACAATCTAATCTCCAATAAGTAATAAAACATCATCGCGTTATTGCTCCTCAACCTCAGGGTTCGGAGTCTCGCTACCATATACGATAATGAACTACGCTTCTATCACGATATTTATAAGGGTTCCCATAAGGGTTTTAACTGTCGGTGCTACGTTAGGTAGCCCGACTATGAACTTGGCAAGAGTTCTTATTATCTTAACGAACTTATTATCTTAACGTCACATCATCTCTGAGGTTTATAACGCTTAGCTCTGATACAATTTCTGTAACACCCCCAAATCCGGGGTCGGGGATCCAGGTTGTCACGAGTTCCATTTCTCTTAATAACACCCAATCTTAATAATTACTCAACTACTCTGTACTGTGACCCCACAATAAACACACACACCACACGTTATAGTCTCAGAGATGAACATCCAAAAATAACCAGAAGTCATTTTATTCCACAATTATCTGCCAATACACCTTAAAAGGTTTTCTGAATAAATTTACATTTCTTTGCCATTATTACAATTCATAAATATACATAAATCTGGTACATCAAAAGTTGAAAGCCTAGCCTATTGGTAGTTCCTACCTCAGCTACAGCGACATCAACGCCTATAGGAAACTGCAGAATGTTTTCTATCCGCTCGCGAATTGGGAGCTTGGTCCTGTTCATCTTGCCTATCTGATGTTGTGTGATGAAAGAAGAAAGCAAGGGTGAACAGCAAGCCCACCAAAATAATATGTATAATGATTAACAATATATGAGCCTTCTCATAGTACTCATGAAAGTCTTGGTCAAAAGAAATGAACCAAGTTTGATATTTTAATGCGATGAAGTCGAAAAATATTTAGTATATATACATATATACTTTTCAAAATCTTGGAAGTCCTCTTCCATGCATAATATACACAAAGTTCCAGTTTATAACTGTATAAAAATATCATTGCAAGGTGATCTAATATATCTAACCTTGTCTCAACGTTTTTCTGAAAATCTTTGTCATACATAAGATAATCATTTACTAGATATAAGTTTAAAAGATGAAGTTACAAGATACTCCAATATACTTATATCTTTTTCCAAATACTACTTGATCTACCACCGTTCAAGTTATAACTAACTTCAAAAGTTCATCACACTGATGAGACTACAAGATAAGACTTGAATAGATTCAATCTTTGAAATATTTTGAAGAAAATGAAGTTATGATATACTTCATTAAGTCCCGATATATATATATACACCTATATATATACATACGTTTCCTGAAAACCTCTGTCATGTAAAGTATGAACAGAATTGCAATATCCAATAAATTTGGAAAGGAAAGAATTTTGACATAAACCTGATATCTTACTGATCAGGCAAAGATACCAATAAGTAACTTTTTCTACTAGTAGATGGACGAATTCCCCACTGGTCATCACCCTGGTCGCAGTAGGACCTTATGCTGGACTGCCACTCAGCCACTTATGCATTTGATGGACTCCCACTGAGCCACTTACACTATCATGGACGCCCACTGAGCCCATGTTGCTTATGCCGACTCAATAGATGGACTTACTTCCCGAACGTTGGGTAAGTAATCAATTTATTTACCAAAACAGCAACCTCGTTGCGAATATAAAATACACCACTGAGCCGGATTCCCCAGGTTTTGAGCGAATATTTAAATCCCCTTTTAAAGGAAGATCTTAAATATAAAAATGAGTTTTGGGATCCGCTCTAACTTTTAAAAATTATTTTGAAGACTCGAAAACATTTTTAAGAATGTTTGGAGTAATACTGATTTATTAAAATAAATCAGTCCCGATATGAAAGAAATATCTGAATATTATTATTTAAATAATATTCCCATAAGAATAATTGAGGTAGAAGTTGGAAAACTTATACTTGAATGAATAGCAAATAATCAAAGATATACTTATACGAAAGTAATATCTTTATTTGAATAATCAATAATAAGTTTGATTATCGACACCTTATTCTTTAATACAATAAAGAATATTATTAAGTAATAAGCGGAGTCATAATACCTCGAATGAATACTATAAATAATATTCATAAAATAAAGGAGTCATACATCCTCAAATGAATATCCAAGTAATATTCAATAATAATATAAACTGAGTCATAAGCCCTCGAATGAATATTCAAATAATATTCAAATAATAAAATAAACTGAGTCATAAGCCCTCGAATGAATATTCAAATAATAAAATAAACTGAGTCATAAGCCCTCGAATGAATATTCAAATAATATTCAAATAATAAAATAAACTGAGTCATAAGCCCTCAAATGAATACTCAAATTAATATTCAATTAAGTAAAATAAAGGTATCGAATAAACCTTATTCGATCCATAGTTTTAAAAACTATATCCATATATATATAAATATATATATATATATATAATATACTCGGGAACATCGACTCCCGGTTTAGAAATATGTTCACCTTTTATCCCCTATACTAAGGGTATACGCAACTACTTGCTTATTTCTAGCATAGGTATTATGCAACTATAAGCATTGAAATCAACAGATAGATAACCAGATTACGAAACAGACATGCATATATACCATATCAGCATGCTCCAATATACCGCAAAATTTGCTAATAACAATCATGCACTATCACAAGATAATGCATATACATATATTTACATCACAACAACAGTATATCGGGTAGAAAACTTGCCTGAGCGACTGGGGGTTATGAATGGCTCGGGACGAGTCTGGTAACCTATAAGCAACAAGTAAGTTGGAATTAAACCAAAGTCACTTGTAAATCTATACTCTAACCAACTCAGACTCTAACGCTCGTTTTGCGCTTAACGATTTACTTAAGTCGCTCGAGTACCCTCGGCTCCACCATTTTTAATAATTTACCCATTACGAGTTTTAAGGCGATTCTTTCGCGAGTGTCTTATCAACTGCCTAACACACTCTACATAAATGTTTCATGCTCCAATTAGTCATTTAAGGGCCTTTAACCAATGTTGCAAAGTAAGGCGAGGGGTAATGGTTCGGTCGCGAAGCGCCGTTACTTAAAACAGTCGTTTCTCCTAAACCGTACATCGGAATCAAACGAACTACATATCAAAACGAAGCTCGTAACATGAACTATCTAAAAATGGCAATGGTCAAAACCTAACAGTGAGTTCAAGGGTTCTGATCTTAAGAACAAAAACAGTCTACGGTAAATCGGGCATTACGACGGCTATGTTTACGCGATTACCCAATTTTAAATCACTCCAAATCATCTCACAATCAACCCACAATCACAACCCAATCAAAACTCCATCCATACTTTATCATAACAGCCCCAACAACTCAACATTAACAATTTATACTATTCTTTATCATGAATTTAAACTACACTTAAGTTCATTAATCAACAACCAAGATTTACAACTCCAAAAACATCCCAAAACCAACTAATCTCTACATACACAACCATCAAGCCTCTCATGAACTATAATACTCATATTATGCTCTTAACATTCAATAACAAAGCTTGGTTAAAAGATTATACCTTCCTTGAAGCTTCTTAACACAACACAAGAGCTTTGAATGCCTAAAGAACCTTGATCCTTGCTTGTATAACCTTAAACTTTCATAAAAATTCAAGAAAACTAAAGTTATTTTTTGAAAGTTACTATTCACCATCTTCTTCCTTGAATTAATGGAAGAGATTGTGAAGGAATTAGAAGCTTAAACTTGTAGGACATCCATATCTATGTACAAGGAACCTTAGATAATTACCTTGTGATTTAACAATGCTTGGAACTTGATTTTTGATCTTTCTTCCTTTGAAAAGAAGAAAAAGCCGAGAGCAATGTTGAAGAAATGAAAAATTTTGTGTTTGCTTTGATTTGTTTTGGCTAGCTAGGTTGTTTTGGTTTTGTTTTTGGTTAATTACCTTTCTAACCTTGAACTTTGTGTGGTTTACAATCATCCAACAATTCCTTCCCTTTTGTCATGCTTATGTCACCTTGTACATGTCATAATGCTTCGACTTGTCCACACCTTGTGATTTGATGATGTCACAATCCTTGGCTTCTTGTACAAGCTTGTCTCTTGGTCACTTATTTGTTTTACGGTTCGCTTATCTTTCGTTCTCGTTTATCTTTTG
Source organism: Apium graveolens (assembly GCF_009905375.1). Lineage (NCBI taxonomy): Eukaryota > Viridiplantae > Streptophyta > Magnoliopsida > Apiales > Apiaceae > Apium > Apium graveolens. Next base: position 50,788,818 of record NC_133654.1, read on the forward strand.
AGAGATCATATTCGGGATCTTATTACTTGGGTTCCCTTAACCTTTCTCAATACATTATATTCCTTTTATGATCCTCTCTTATAATCCTTTAATTTAAATCCTTTTTATCCTGTTACCTTATACTCAATTCTTTCCGTATCTAGTGGATTTCCGGGAAAAATCAAAGTGTTCGGAATTGGATTCTGACGATCTTTACATACACTTATATACCATATAGAGTACTAATAAAATATCAGAATATCCATAACAGAACCCCTATATAGTGTCGCATGAAAAGTTTTCTCATTCAGCAAAAACACTATTCATAAGGGTTTCAAAAATTTCCAAAAATTGGGCTCATAGTCGACGGATGAGGATTTACATCACTCGATGGATAACAGTTTTTGTTATCCGACGGATGACCCTCATCATCTGTCGTGTCTACATCTGTTAGCACTCCTTCCACCAGATTTGAATATAGCTTCTCCTTGTTCTTCTTCCAGGATGCATCACAAAAGGACTTGATCCCTTGAACTTTGGTGATTTGAGCATGAACATCTCTTGATGTTTTCCATGCCTTAATCACCTCCTGTTCACGATCAAGCTGCTTCTTTAAAATTTCTTCTTTCTTCAAGGACTCAGTTAATTCCTCCTTGGCAGTCTTACACTCAATTCTTAATTTTTCAAAATCAATGAACTGAGACTCTAGCACATTATTCCTCTCACTTAAAAACAAATTGTTTTCTTTGATTTTAGCATTTTCTTTAGTAAGAGACTTAAGTGTAATACGCAAATGATATAACTCTGTAGATATGTCATTTATAGCATCATTACACCCACCTTTAGATAAATGTGCAAGGTTTTTAGTAATTACCTAATTACTTGAAGAACTTGTCTCTGTTTCATCAGACTTGGCCATTAGGGCTAGATTGACATAGCTGACATCTTCATCTTCATCTAGACTATTTGCTGCCCAGTCATTTTCCTATGTAATGAAAGCCCTTTCCTTTTGTTTGAGCAACTCAAATTATTTCTGTTTATAATCCACAGGCTCAAACTTCTTTTTGTTGGAATCTGACTTTTTACACTCACTGGCAAAGTGCCCTGCCAAGCCACATTTGAAACATTTGAATTTTGATTTATCCACCATGTTTCTATTTGGCTTGGCTGCACCAAAGTTCTTCTTGAACTTGAGTTTGGAAAATCTTCTAGAAAGAAATTCTAGATGTTCATCAATATCCTCCATGTCATCTTGGCTCAAAAAATCTTCATTTTCAGCTACCAGCCCCTTGCCCTTGTTTTCACAGACCCTTGAAGTTGATTCAACAGCTTCCATCTTCATCTCCTTCTCTTTTTCTAACTCAGCAACTAGTGCAATGGATCCTCCTTTCTTCTTTCCTCTCTCCATCCTCTCATCTTGCTCTATTTCAAGCTCATAAGTCTTCAGGATGCCATACAGTCTCTCCAAAGTAAACTCCTTATAATCTTTGAGAGTTTCTTAATGAGACTGTCATTGGTTTCCATTCCTTTGGAAGAGATCTAAGGAATTTCAGATTGGAGTCTTTTGTCTGATAGACCCTTCCATGCAGCTTTAGAGCATTTAGTAGTTTTTGAAACCTACTAAAAATATCAGTGAGAGACTCATTTTCTTCACTATGAAAATGCTCATATTGCTGAATCGGTAGATGCATCTTGTTTTCTCTAACTTGCTCAGTGCCATCACAGAAAATCTGTATAGTGTCCCAAACATCTTTGGCAGTTTTGCAATTGATGATGTTGTCAAACATATCACCATCAACTCCATTGAACAGGATATTCATGGCCTTCTTATCTTTCCTGACTTGTTCAATATCAGGATCAGACCATTCATGCCTTGGCTTGGGGACAGATGGCTCATTTTCAGTTGCAGCTCTCATAGGTACATGAGGACCTCTTTCTATGCAGTCTACATAGGCCTCATCTTGAGAAAGTAAATGAAGATGCATCTTTACCTTCCAATGAAGGTAATTATCTTAATCCAGAAAAGGGATCTTGACTCCAACATCCTTCTTGTTCATCTTGCTGTGTTGTTGTGATCTTTAAACTCTTTGTTCTTCAAGAGCTTGCTCTGATACCAATTGTTAGTCCCTTAACAATGCAACAAGAATTACAGAAAGGGGGTTGAATGGAATTCTTGAAACTTTTTCACAAATACAATTGTTCTAACTTAAATATATATCAGTGTGAATTGATTTGTAGAGTGCGGAATAATAACTTGAAATAAATCAAAACACAAGTAATTAAAAACACAAGTCTTTAAAAACATTCTGGTGAATTTTAATGTATCCACCAGAGATATATAATATATCAAGAGAACTCTGTGTAGCAAATAGCTCACAGCTGCTTACAAATGAACAACTAAGAATACAGAGAAATACTGAGAATACAGCTTACAAATTTTTCTCTCTTGGTTGCTTAGTTTCTTAGTTTTTTTTTATTCTATTTGTTGCTTCTTGGTTTATATATCACCAAGATTACAAAGGAATAAGACAAGATAATAAAGCAAAAACTATCAAGTCTAATACTATTCTACTTCATTCCTCTATTCCAGCATCTTTGAATATCTTCATAATAGCATGGAAATGGAAATGCTTCTTTGTTCTCTAAAACCCAGTTGAATAGTCTTCCACATTCCATATGCATACACTCGACGCATGTGACTGTGTTGTCACTGTCAAAAGATATTTGAATTCTTTATCCGTCGGGTTCATGATCATCCGTCGAGTTCATGATCATCCGTCGGGTTGTCTAGTTGATCATCCGTTGAATGGCATTGTTGTTTATCCGTCGGGTAGCAATCTGGCACTTGAATTCATTTCATTTATGCAGGATTACAAGACATCATCTATATACAATTAATCAACTTATTCTGCATATCTAGATAAAGTCAACATGACTTGAGTAATACTAACAGAATCTAAACAATGTGTATGCAGAAATGTTCTACAGACTTATTGTTACATAAGCTACTCACTCGATGTATAATAATTCATCATCCGTCGGGACTATATTATGTCACCGTCGGGACTATAATCCTTATCCGTCGAGTGCTACATTTTTCACTATGTAAAATCTACCAAGGTGTTTTGTTATTGAAATCATCAAGTTCACAACATATACACAACAATAAATTCACATGTGCATCAAAACAAGAAAAATAAACTAACAATTCAAAACAGAGGTACAAACAAGAAACGAACAATATGTTAAAAAAGATGCTTAAATTAAAAAAACACAAACGTAAATTGGACATACATGCTTATATTTAACAAAAAACAGAGATACATACATTAAAACTGAAGCTGTATATATTTGGGAATATAGAAAATAATGTCTACTCAATGTTTTCGCATATGGTTCACATATGTTTTCGCTTTGGTTCTATTCCTAAATTTATCATGCCCAAAATCCTACTCTACTCAATCATTCGTACAAGAACAATAAACCTTGAAATATTATAACCCTAATTAATAACATCACAAATTATGCAGAAAAAAGAAGAAATAGGGGAAATGCACATATAATAAACCTAAACACATACATAAACATACATCATCAATAACAAGTATAGATTAACTTACTTTGTAAATTAACAAGATAACCGGGAATGAAAGTATACGCACCAAACAAAGAAGCTTTTTAAATTAACAAGATGACACAGGGCCCTGCAAATAACAACAAGAGACGAACAATATGTCAAAAAAGATGCTTACTAACATAAAAATTAGAAAATACATACGTAAAAACTGAAAATTAGCAAAAAACAGACATGCATACATTAAAAGTGAAAATTAACTTACTTTATAGATGACCCAAGATAAAGAATCAACTAATTTGTTATAAAAAGTTAAATTAAAATCCAAAATTTGAAATTTTGAAACGAAAATTAGAAAAACACTTACAAATTGAGGTAGATAACAGGTTAATCGGGTAGATATAGGCTTCCTCTCTAAGAACAATTGAAACACCGAGTAGATATAAGCACTGACTACGAATTCGACATTTGGGGATTTATAATCTAGGGTCTGTAGATTAGGGGGTTTCGATTTAGGGTTCTTAAGTGTAGATTAGTATAGATTTAGGGTTCTTGAGAAGATTATGAGTTTGTGAGTGTATAGATTAGTATAGATTTAGTGTAGCTTACAGGGTTTTTTTTTTGGAAAGTAGACTAGGTTTTTGAGAAAGAAGGGGGGGAAAGAAAGTCGACTGGGGGGGAATGTTTTTAAGTTAATTTATGCGAAAACATTTCAAGTTTGGGGGAAATGTATGTGCCGCGTGTTTTTTTTTGTTTTTTTAAAAAGTAGTTTGGACATCAGTTTCATGAGTAACTGATGTCTATAAATAACTTTAACATCGATTTTAGAAGAAGTGATGTTAAAACATATTTTGACATCAGTTGCCAAAGCAATCGATGTTAAATGGGTGATGTTTATTAACAGTTTTCTTGTAGTCATATTCCAAATGACACAATACCAAGAGTTGCAAAAGCTTGGCCCATTTCAAAAATGATATTCTGTTGCTGAACTATTACACTTTGCCAGTTAGTTCTTCTGATTCAAAACAAATGCACAGCAAAAGTAAAGTTAAAAGGAATAGATGGTGATTTTTAACTAATGAATGTATGGTAGCTGTATTAAAACTAAAATATCTCATTGCTGGCGGGATACCAAATGTAATAACAGAAAATTAATGGCACAAAGCATCTTAGCCAGCATGCCATTGTACTTAACTAAGTTTTGATCAGAATGTAATACCAATTACATGTTCTCGGGTTATATGAAGTGGAGAAGACTAAAGACTATTTATATGGATTTATAGATCTAGTGAACATCCCCATTTTTTATTTTCTGTAAAGATTTGGCCTGTTAAGCAGTATAGTTCTTGGCGTTTTCCCAACAGTACATATGGCTAAACTATATGTTCAATGTTAACATCCTGTAAAGTAATGAGGTTTTATCTATTTAAGTACAGTATTAAATCTTACCGGAGTACCCTTAACAACTGTAGATACATGATCAGGCACAAAAACTAAGTTTATAAATCTTATTTTCACACCTGCAGTCTGATGCAACTATGTCACATCTTTCATATAAAATAAAATTTGTCATTGCAAGACTGAGATCATAGCCACTGCTTTGCTCAGCTCTATTTCATAGGAATACACTAAACACTCTACGGTAGGGATATTATACGACATATATTTGGTTACTTGTGCGTATTTTTTTATGCATCACTTTATCAGCACAAGCCTGTTGAAGCAAGCCTTCCATGTGATTCATAAATACCCTAGTTTTCACATTGCTCAAGTCTATGCACGAACAGACACAAACAAACTAGCCCAGTTTACCAAGTAATATACTGAAATGATTGAGCCTATAAATTACATAACTTGTACTATGGTATAGGTAAGCTTATATTATGTTTTATTTGCTCCTAATATAATAACAAATGCCAATAAAATCTTAAAAGTTATCAACTTACCAGAAACCAGTATTAAGCATCATTTCCAACATTCCTTAACAAGAAATGATATATTCAATGTAAACCAATCACCAGCCAATTAAACAATCAAGTAAATAAACATCTGAATGAAACATTGACAAAAAAATTCTCTAATCCCAACATGACCCCAAAGACGTAATTTCTTTTCGTAATCAGTAACGAATGTTTCCACCATTACGACCAATCCATTTGTATTTAATTTGGTTCTAAGCTGTAGGGAAACTTAGTAAGCAAAACCCATGTGTGCAGCACAGCACTTGAATCGTCTAGTGAATCAAAGACACAAGAAAGAAAATAAACTGAGAGAAGGAAGTATAAGTCAATCACCAGAACTTAAACTCTGGAACAAGGATAATAAAAGGCTTAAATTTATTTAGCAAAAAAAAAAAAAAAAAAAAGGCTTAAATTTATCAGAATCTTTTGTGAGCAACATTAGAACCATTCGAAAGTTCCAGTTCTAGATCGATAAGAGGCCCAAATTTAGGAGATAGATCCCAGGACCATAACTAATAACGTAGAACCCCTTAATTATAATAACAACACAGCACATAAACAAATTCCAAACTGCAATTACAACTTATGTACACTACTTGGCTCTCTGCATATATAGCCTAATCATTATAAATTATAGTAGATTTATATAATCTATGATGATTTCACTCCATGTCGTTTTATATTACTTGTCATGATATAGAATAGTAAGTATATATACAGAAAAAGCACTCGACAATGAATAAATTCTTTTTAAACAAATGTTCTACTTCAAAAATTAAAGTTTTATATGATTTTTTATGATTTTTTAAGAAAAACGCATGAAATTAATATCGTTTCAAATCCGAAGCATCTAAAGAAGACCTGAAGATAATAATAATGAAAACCAGAGCATCACTACATATATAAAGAGAAGTGGGTATAGCCCAAGTAATCAACTATCGTTATCTACTTAAGGCCAGTGGTAAAGGTTAGCCTACTGGAGAATGTGTATCCCTTCCCATAATTTGAAATTAAGCTTCTACACGTTGCATAAGCATGACTTCAATCAACGAATCAAGAGGCTCCATTAATCACACAAACAGCCTCTTATACTTTTCCTTTGTTTGATGTCAGAACCAAAGGTTTGTCAAAGATAACTACGTTCAAGACAGCTAATTTGACATGCCCAAATACCCACAAAAAATTATCGAGCAACTACAGTTTAATTAATGAACAAGCTACATTTTGACGGAATTAACCATATACAACTGCTCTAGACAGTTGTAGCCTGGAAAGCAGAGATGCGGCACCCCCTGGCGTACTGCGCACCAAATACGTTCGGGTTTGACGGTGCGCGGGGTTGTGGGAAACGTACGGGGTGCGCCACCCAAAAATATATAGAATTATGGAATTCTAGTTCCCTAATCTCCTCAATAAACTTCACATATACAAAACTGGAGCTTTAAGTATAACTAAAGATAAAAAGCCATGTTCATAAATCCTTGAAAAACATTGCGAAGTATTTAGAATGACTTTCGACTTTAAGTGGGGGACAAACAAACAAAAAAACAAAACCATGATAAACTGATAAATGAAATGCAAGGATATAATCACCTGTTATCAGTCGGTCTTCTTGAAGTCCCAAAACTCTATTTTTGTAGTTGGGAAGAGGCTGGGAATGAATATTTCAGTTTCAAAGGTTTCGAATTTCTTCCTATCATCGTACAAGGAAGCTTGAAAGTGAGAATGTAAGAACCCAAATTTTTGACATCTATAAAAGACCTTTATGAATAGTAATCTTGCGATTTAATAAAAACTTTTGTGAACACACCATATACGAGTTTTTAATTTAAGATTTCGAGTTGATATTGTGATTATATGTACCAAATGAGTATATGGAAACGTTATTAGTTTTCGAAGAAAATGAACTTTAAAAAACGACCGTATCTATTAACCATCAAGGTTTACGAGAATCACAATATAACTAAAAATTTAAAATTCTACAAATTCATATCCGAGTACGATACTTTAAAACGTAAAGAACGCATAAGAAATAATTTACATCGCGAACCGTTTACGAGAATTTACTACGAAAACGAATAAGCTACCGAGCGAACGTGTAAACGAATAAATAAATGTATCAAACCAAGCTAACTATACTAGCTAACTACAGTAAGAAACTAACCATGGTCAAGTAACCAAATAGTAACCTAGCTAGATAGAATGATAACCTAAAAGCTACTAAATAGTAACATAGGATCTAAACCAAGTAGAATAGCTTGCAACCTAGGATGGCTAGCCAATATTTTCATTGATTTAGTAGTACTAGGAGATATACAAAATCATATCTCACAAATCTTTCAAGAGAAGCATTCAAGAAAACACAAAAAGTTCTCTCTCTCTCTCTCTCTCTCTCTCTCTCTCTCTCTCTCTCTCTCTCTCTTCAAGAACAATGCTGATTTGCAAGAACACAATGGAAAGAAAAATTCATATCTCATGTTCTACTCATTCAAAAATTACCAAATTTTTACCAAACCTCTTTCATATCATGGGTAAGTCACGCACCAAATTTCATATCCATCCATGAAGTTTTCAATTTTATAAAAATGTTTGAAGTTGAGGGTGAATAGTAACTCCGAAAATCACTAACTTATTTTCTTGATTTTTCATGGAAGTTTAAGGCTCCTAAAGCTATATCAAGGCTTCATCAAGGATCTTAGGACTTTATTAAATATTAAAAAGCTTCAAGCAAGGTATAAACATTCATACAAACTTTGTTTAAGTTTCAAGTTTCAAGAAAAGTAAGGATCTTGGATATAAGTATGGTTTTGAAGATTGATTTGATATTATCTTAATGTTTAGTTAATTAGTTTTAAGATTGATAATTGTTGCCTCAAGAACATGATTTTCTTGAGAGGAGTTAATGGTAAAATGATGATTTGATGATTTTTGATGGTGGTATAATGATTTAAGACGTAAACGAAACTCGGATCGTAATCGTAACCTCGTTAAAACGAACAAAACTCAACTTAAGTTTCTGCAGAAGTTCCTGAATGTATAAACTGTAGTTTCTTAAAAACTGAGACTTGATTATAATAGAAAATGTTACGAGGATCGTTTAGGCGCTTGAATCTCTTGATTTCAATTTACGGATCAAAAGTTATGACTGTTTTAGTAAAACCGATCTACACGACAAAACTGCTACAAATTACGAGCTTTGTAAATATAAATGGTCGACTTAAAATTTTTTAAAAATCATAAAACTTTTACAGAGAGTAAGAAATAGAATTTATTAACTTCCATAAAAATTTCAAATAAAAATATTGATTTTTGAATTTTATAAAAATATCGGAGCCGAGGTCACGTGGAGTACGAACATCAAAAATAAACCCCTGTTGGAAACTGCCACTTCGGAATTTTCACCCCTGATACCTATTTTTTTTTCAAATTATGTGTTCTAAATTTTATCTAGATCACGCACGCGAAAACGGTGCATCAATTGAGTTAACGGTTTGAGAGATATCAACGTTTTAGTGAAAGCAGTTTGAATAGTAAAACTCCGTACTTGACCGAACTTTTAAAATGCTTTTCACCTAATTAAATTCATTTTATCAAAATGTGTTGGGTCACACACACTGTAGAAGGGGGTTGAATACAGTGTATACTACAATTAAATCGAATTAAGAACACAAGTATGAAACACAGAATAATCTTATTAATAAAACAATATTACAATGGAAATGTCCTCTCTCAGTGATGCACAAATATCACGAGAGGAGCTGCTAGGGTTACAATGAATAATATTCTCGATTAAGATAACACATGTAGTGTAAACCCTATGTTGTGTTTATATAGACACACAGTTACAAGATAATCTTCTAATTGATATCGAATATAAGTCTGCTTCCTAAAATATATCAACTAGTTATCTTTTCCTCCAACTATTCTATTCTTCATAGAATTATTCTCCATGCATATCTCTTCTTATTTTAGTCTTGATCTTCTGTCCTTTCAATCAACCGCCTTCCTTATCTGAATGTCTTCTTAAGTCCTGATATTATCTCCTGATAAATATCTTCTGATATCTTAAGTTCTGACTTCAGTATAAGTACTGATTTCCAGTTAAGTCCTGATTTGTCCTGTTAGTCAAGATCTGAAAACTAAACATAAATCACTATTAGACATGACATCACAAATATATCCAACAATCTCCCACAACTTGTAAATTAGCATAATATACAAGTTCAATAGATATTTGATGATGTCAAAAATATTAAGTACAAATACATATAAGAATTTGACTAAGTAACTACAACTCACAGTCCTTGTAGCTTTTACCATCCTTAAAGTCTGATATCAGCTTTAGCCTGTATATACTTCAAAATTTATCAGATGTAGTTCTTGGCTTGGCTTCAGTGTGTGATCTCTTTAATGTCAAGAGTTGTTCTGAGATAGTTCTTTAAAAGAGTTCTCTCAGCATATTCAAGTTCATTCTGCATCCTCCTTTTTGCATCTTTAAGTTCAACTGTATCTTCTCCTGTCTGAAAGATAGCAGCCCTGAGATCATTTATTTTTGCTTTCCTTATCTCCTGATCCATTCTGATGACATAGGCTTTATCAGACTCTAGATTGAATTCAAGTCCCTTAATACCAAGAAATGTAGTGATTTTGGCGGTATTAGGCTTCATCTCAACTATATCATCATTATGAGCTCTGTACTTAGGATAGTATGGCCTGTCAGACTTTACAGAGTATAATTACTTATGTGTTTCAATTATAGACCTTCTGTATCTGGCAGCACCATATGTTGATATGTTCTTCACCTGAAGTAGAAATAGCACATATTGCAATTCTTCAAAGTACTTCAAACGAATAACATCCTTTCTTATATGGAATTCCCTCCCATCTGTCATGAAATATAACATGATATCTTCTTTTAACACAGAGTGGTAGACCATTTATACATACTCCGGTTGATTCAATCTTTTAGGAGTTGTTCCCACTCCTGGTTCACTCAAAGAGTTTGGATCAGAGGTAGTATTATTTACTCTCTTTTCTTCAGAACTACCCAATCCTGATTTGTCTCTAGCTTCCTTTCCTCGAATAACTCTTGCTTCAAAACCACTTGATGTAGTCTTCAAAGGTTGAGTAGATTGTTGAGCTTTAGTAAACCCAGGCAGTAGAATTTTTGAAAGTTTAATATGAGCAATGTCAGAGGTTTCCTTTCCTTTATCTTCTGATATCAAGACAAATTGAGCTCTATCAGAGGTTGCTTGCTTCATTGTCATATCAGAATTTACTAAGTCCTGATCTTGTACAACATGAGCTCTGTCAGAGGTTGTTTGAATATTCTTCTTTTTCTTCAAAATCAGACTAGTATCTTCATCAAAATTTACTTGTTCATCCATGATTGGCAGATAGATTTTTACAGAATCATCAACTTTAGCTTTGCCCTTGAACCTTGGATCTACCTCTATTTGTGATTTGGCTTTGGATTCAGATTTGGTTGCCTCAGAGTTTGTGTTCTCTTTAATCACAATGCCCTTAGGCTTTGGAGGTTTTTTTTGCAGTAATCGAAGCTTTAGACTTGGATTTGACATTTTCTGCATTTAGTCTGGCGTCTTCTTTCTTCAGACTTTCAAAGTCCATTCCTAGATTGTCTTTGAGAAATAGTCTTTTTGAAATTTCTTCATCCCGCTTTTGTAACTTGGGGTCTTGATAGTAGATTGTTGTTTCCTTCCCCTTAAACTTCAGTATCAACATAAATTTTTGTAATTCTTGACTTTCACCCTATATCAGAACATCAGGTTTAGTCAGAACTTGCTTATCAGAACTTTTTCTTTTATCGGCATTAGAACTTGATCTCTGTGTAGAAGTTCCTGCTTTCCTGGATGAAGAACCTTTGCCTTGACCATGACCTCTACCTCTTTCAGAGTTTCCCTGGTCTTCATTATCATCATCCTTACCCTTCAGTGGTTGATCAATATTGCATTTGGACTTAATCACTTTCTCCCCCTTTTTGGCATCATCCGGTAGAAGGAGAAAGACAAGTAATTCCACAGAGTTTTGGATTTCAATGAGTTGATCTTGTTGAGCAGCTTGATTCTTTAAAATATTATATATTTGAGCTTGCTGCTTTTCTTGAGTCTTTTCTTTATACCCAATGCGGTCAAAGGCTGGCTTAAAAACCTGTTCTTTTTCAATTTAACATTCATGTCTTGCTGAATCAGTGTTTCTTGAATTTTGTTCACCTTGGCTTGAGTTATTGAGTGTTGACCTTGAAGGTGCCTGGTACTCAATGCAGTAACTCTTAGCTGTGCTTTGAAGTCATCATTCACCAGCATCTCATCAGCTTTAGCCTAGTGCTCAGCAAGAATATTTGTAGTATGAACAAAATCAACTTTGTTCCATTCCTTGGTCCACTCTTTTCCTCTTGGAGTTTCACTCCAAGGTACTCGTGCATCCTCTTTAACAAAGTTCTTGATTAAATCAGCTTTGCCTAGAACTTGTTGAGGTGCATATCTTGAAGGACCAGCTGCATCAACATTTAGATTTGTAGCAGCTTCACCAGTATTGTCAGCATTTGCAGCATCAGAACTTACAGAGCCTGCAGAATCAGCTTCCTCTGATAAAATGATAGTGTGTGAGGCTATAGAGGTTTCAAAATCATCCTCTAAGTTCTGATCAACATCCAAATTCTGATGCTCACCTAATATCTGATCTTCATCATCTAGATTCAGAAGAGGTGTTGTTGGAATATCTGTATTGAAATCAACATCTAAAATTGGTGTTATTGGTGGAGTATGTTGAAGAATGGTTGGAGCTTCTAAGTACAGAACCTCAGGCACAACCAAGTTATGAATATCTATTTCAGCACTTGTACCTGGGTCTTCACCATGTACTTGTTCAATGATAGGAGACACAGGAGGTGTAGGCACTCTGTCTTGAGCAGTTTCTTCAGCTTGAATTGGTGACAATGGAGGTGTAGATTCAGTGGCTTCAGCACATTCTGGTTGTGTTGATGGAAGGGATTCAATCACAATTGGCTCCTTTGGGATCAGAGATTCCTGATCCCCTTCCATAGCTGCTGCTTCCACATCCTCTAAATCTGACTCAACTATGTCCCTGTTAGCTCTTTGTTTCTTCCATCTCTTCAAGGGTAAAGAGACTTTTGGAGCTTTATCATCAGAATGTATCTTTCTAAGCCTTTTGAAGGGCCTAGAACTTCCATTTTCCTTTGTTTTCTGAGGAGACTCTTCCTCAGCTACTTTTGCAACAGGTTCTGATGTTTGAACCTGTGCCTTATCTTCTGATTCATCTCTCAGAATCATCCTCCTTTTTTGTGCTGTGATTGAGGTACTATCTTAGTCCTCTTTGCTCTAGAAGAAGAAGGCTGCACTGTAGGTGTTGATGGTTGATTGGCATGTTCAGATGTGAGTGTTCGTGGAGTGACAGGAGTAGGTGTTGATGGTTGTTGTATGTTGGTAGGTTGGACATCAGGATATAGCAATGAATATGTAGCATCATCAACATTTACAAGAGCTTGCTTTACTGATAAAGGAATGCTAAGGGGCCTCAAAACTCCCTTCTTGTTGTCAGCAGTTAAAAGATCAGTAAAAGCTCTTTTGGCTAACCTAAAAGGTCCTATGAGTTCACCTGCTAGTTTTGGTTCATCTGATGTACAGTAATTGTAAATTAACTGACAGAACCTAGCAAAGTAACTACATTCCTGTGATCTTTCATTTTATCTCCTATAAAACATAACACAGTCTTTGCATAATCAAAATAAGAATGGTTTAGCAGTGCATACCCAATTTTCTGACTCAGAATGAGAATAGCATCAGAGTTGGAGCATTTGTTGGTAAACGTCTTCGTGATGCAATCGAAGAAGAAGCTTCATTCCATTCGAATATATGGGCATTTGAGTTGACCCAACTTAGTCAAACTCTGTTCATATCTAAAACTTGCCATCATTTGTTGTAGCAATGGCTCCTCAACAGTAGAACTAAATTGACAGGATTCAGGTAGGTGTAGATCTTTTCGAACTGCTCCCGGAGTAACCACATACTCAACCTTATTTTCTGTAAAAACGATACTTGGATTCCCATTCTTACCACCATCATCATAGTGTCCAGTACGCCAGAATGTCAGAACTTGAGTTCCATATACACTGGTTGGCTGTGTCAATACGAACCCGATTTCACTATGAGATATGAAATCATGGATAAAATGAAGTTCCGAAGGAGCTTCACTCTTAGTGAGAATGGCAGCATAGTTGTTGGGGACCAACTTTGCTCCATTCAAGATTATATCTTCGGGTGCCATTGAAAACGAGTGAGAATTTAGAATGCCTGAAAAGTGTTTGATAAAATGTTTGTATAGTTCACCGTTAGAAAATATGAGAGTATAAGAAAAAGAGAGAGAGTAAGTAGAATAGAAATGTAAATAAAAGATTTGAAAATCCTTTATCTCTTTTACTTAGACACCCCACGTGACAACAGTTATTGAGATGTGGAACAGACGTTACACCTATCAGGCATGAATAGTTGAGACAAAAGTTAATGGGCACGGAAAATAAGTAAATTATTACTATGTACATGCAGTTTTTCAAAAAAAACTATTCCCACTAAACAAATGATTATTACTGTCTTTATCTCACATAAACCAATATTATGATAAAATATAACTGTTCATGTATTGACCAAAAATAAATCAATTAAATAAATATTACCACGTCAGCATCAGAACCTGATTTTTATCAGAACTTAAAAGTCATCAGAATATGGCTTCTTAACTCAAAAAATGAATGTTTATTTCTGTAATTCTTCACACAAATACTGATATTGTTTCAACAGAACTTAATCATCAGAACTTCCATCAGAACTTGTCCTTAGAATTTATGCAACTGACACTTAAACTGTTCATTTAAAACAACATTGATCACCACAGTAATTTTCATCATTCATATGGAGTGTAAGTGTGTGATTTAAGCTAAATATCAGACAATGAGTAAAGTCTGATTCACTTCAGTACATCTTAGAAATAAGGCATAACTAAAAACTTTGCTTAAAATCTATCATTAGTCTGAAGTCTACTATAGAATGAGTTCATGCATGAGTCCACCTCAACTGTTTTATGCTCATTTTATGCATCTTTTGAAATTCCTTTTTACATGCTTCTCAGTGTAAGTGAGTCACGACTGCTTATCAGAATTTATGTTATTATCAGAGTATTTCTCCAATAATCAGAGAATGTGAAAAGTCACCAAGAAAATTTTATTTTTCTTTTCTAATGCATATTACTTAATACCAGCAATGCACATGGGTCTTCCCTTCCACATATATTTTTCTCTAGATCTCAAAGGAGTACCTGATATTTATTTCTTTTCTTTTCTTTTTCTTTTGATAAGTGAGGCTTATCAGCACTTAGTACATCTATCAGATTTACAAACATCAGAACTTAACAGATAAGAAGCACCATTATAGTTTTTGACTTAGTAATAAGATACACAAAGTAAACCTAACCAAGCTCAATATCAGAATTTGCTTGTGTTAAAAGATTTCCATATAAACAATTACTTCAAACATGGGATCTTTCGTATATTAAAGACTACTAGATCAACATCTAGCACAATTATCCTCATTGGTTTGAATAGTCACAGAAACATTCATATCACTATCAGAGTTTAGAAATTCACAGCATACAACAATCAGTACTTAAGTAAATTTCAATTTAAGCACTAATTTCAAAAGGATAGTAATATCTCTAAATACTGATCATAAAGTCTGATGTATCAGAACATAAACTAAGAAGATTTAGAGAAAGAACCTGAAACCATTCCAAGTTCATTTACCAATCTTGTAAAAGTAGCTTCACATAGTGGTTTTGTGAAGATATCTGCTAGTTGTTGATCTGTTGGAACAAAATGTAATTCCACTGTACCTTCCATCACATGTTTCCTTATGAAGTGGTACCTAATGCTGATGTGCTTTGTCATTGAGTGTTGAACTGGATTACTTGTCATAGCAATAACACTTTGATTATCACAGTAAATAGGGATTATAGAAAATTCTAACCCATAATCCAGTAGCTGATTCTTCATCCAAAGAATCTGTGCACAACAGCTTCCTGCAGCAATGTACTCTGCATCTGCAGTTGATGTGGAAATTAACTTTTGTTTCTTGCTAAACCAAGAAACTAATATGCCTCAAAGAAATTGGCAGCTTCCACTTCTGCTTTTCCTGTCAATTTTGCACCCTGCAAAATCTGCATCTGAGTAACCTATTAGCTTAAAGTCTGATTCCCTAGGATACCACAATCCCAGATCAGCTGTACCCTTAAGGTACTTAAAATTCTTTTCATAGTTGTTAAGTGAGGTTCTCTTGGATCTGCTTGGAATCTTGCATAAAGACAGGTAGCATCTCCCACTTTCTTTGGTTCAGCTTGAGAAAGAAAAGAATGATAGAGACATCCATTTGATGTTGTTGTTCTAGTTCTAATACCTGCTTCAGGATCTTCAATTATCAAGTAAGGTGTATGTGCTTTAGTCCACTTCCTTGCAGATGGAAGGTGATCTCTAGAACTGGATACTCCCCAATGATCCATGCTGTCTCCATCAACATTTTCTGATGCTCCTCCTGAAATTATGCTCTCTGTGTTGGATCCTTCAGAATTTGAGTTTCCAGAATTAACAGAACTTGGCCCATCAGAACTTGATGAATCAGAATTTAAGTTTCTAGAATTATCAGAACTTGGCCCATCAGAACTTGATGAATCAGAATTTGAAGAGCCTTTTCTAGATACTGATGCTTTTTGAGATGTGGTTGGATCTTCAATATGCTCCCCCTGCACAGGTGCTTTTTTCTTTGGCGTAATCACCACAGTTTCAATAGCATATGAGTTTAACCCATCAGAGTTTGCAGTATCAGGATTTAGACTATCAGAATTTGCAGAATCATAATTTAAAACTTTTTTCTCAAATCTCAGCTGATCATGATCATTGAAATCTTCAAGTCCAGTAATCTTCTTATCATCAAAAGAGACATTGATAGATTCCATGACAACCCTTGTTCTAAATTGTAGACTCGGAAAGCTTTTGTGGAAAGTGGATATCCAACAAAAATTCCTTCATCAGCTTTTAGATCAAATTTGGATAGCTATTCAGGATGAGTCTTAAGAATAAAATACTTGCATCCAAATACATGAAAGTACTTCAGATTTGGCTTCTTTTTCTTCACCATCTCATATAGTGTATTTCCATGCTTGTTGATAAGTGTTGCATTCTGAGTAAAACAAGCAGTCTGCACAGCTTCAGCCCAAAAGTAGGTTGGTAACTTTGCTTCATCAAGCATAGTTCGTGCAGCTTAAATAAGAGTTCTATTCTTTCTTTCAATAACTCCATTTTGCTGTGGAGTTCCAGGAGCAGAAAATTCCTACTTTATTCCATGGTCTTTGTAGAACTCTTCCATAATCATATTCTTGAACTCAGTGCCATTATCACTTCTTATGATTTTCACAGAGTCTTTGACCAATTTATCCAGTTGTTTGACATGATCAATCAAGATAGATGCAGTTTCACTTTTTTTGTGCAAGAAGTACACATGTGTATCTAGTAAACTCATCTATTATGACCATAGCATATTTCTTCTTTGCAATAGACATGACATTCACTGGATCAAATAGATCAACATGTAATAGGTGATAAGGCTAACGAATTGAAGATTCAGTCTTGCTCTTGAATGAAGATTTTCTTTGTTTTGCCTTTTGACATGAATCACAAAGGCCATCAGGAGCAAATACTGATTTTGGTAGTCCTCTCACATGAACTTTCTTGACTATTTCATTTATATTGTTGAAATTTAAATGAGAGAGTTTCTTGTGCCAATCCCAGCTTTCTTCAATTGATGCTCTGCTTAACATACATATTGTAGAACCATCAGAACTTGTTGAAAGCTTGGCTTCATAAATGTTACCATGCCTGTATCCTTTCAGAACAACTTTTCCTGTAGATTTGCTTACAACATCACAGTGTTCTTCAAAGAAATCCACATGATAACCATTATCACATATTTGACTAACACTCAGCAGATTGTGTTTAAGTCCTGAGACTAGAGCTACTTTTTCAATGATGACATTCCCAAGATTTATATTGCCATATCCCAGAGTTTTTCCCATGTTGCCATCTCCATAAGAAACTCCTGGGCCAGCTTTCTCCACAAAGTCTGATAGCAGGGCTTTATTTCCAATAATATGTCCTGAACATCCACTGTCCAGAACTAGGATATTTCTCATGTTGCCCTGCAATCACAAAGACCACTAATGATTAGTTTTAAGGACCCAGACTTGCTTGGATCCTTTGGCCTTATTAAGTTTGTTAACATTTGTAGTGGATTTAACATCAGAGTTTATGTTAACATTTTTCTTATCAGAATTTACAGTATCAGACTTTGCATCAGAACTTACACTAGAAGGAATAATGCTAACTTTCTTTAAAGAAGGTTTTATTTGATAATAATCATAGTACAAACTATGATATTCCTTACAAGTATAAATGAAATGCCATTAACTACCATAATGAAAACAAGGATTTTATGGCTTAAACATAACAGACTGACTCTTAACTCCTGACTTAGAAGGTAAGGAGTTTATATTCTTATTCTTCCTGCAAAAAGAAGCCAGATGGTTAGAATTTCCATAGTTATAGCATTTCTTTCTAGGAGCATTAGGAACATGCATATAATTATTGCTTTTATTCACACCTTCCGTTCCATTCCTATTTTTTCTAGGTGGCTTTACCTTTTCTACATTCTTAATCTCTTTCAGCTTATGCTTAAGCTGCTTCTTTGTCATTAAGCCTATGTTAACTTCAATTGGCTTATCCTGTTTCAATTTGTCAGAAGTTGACTCTGCCTTAACTTCTGTGTCAATATCTTTCATCTTTTCAGAATCAGACTTTATAGTTTTAGCTACAAACTTAACAGGATTTATATTTGGCTTATTAGTCTGTTTAACAATAATTGGCTTAATTTTTTCAGTTCCTTTTTCACTTTTATCATCTCCATAACCTAAGCCCTCTTTCCAGTTTCCACTACTTAGTAAATTCTGAGTTGTTCTGCCAAAGTTAGTCCAAGTCCTGATAATCTCTCTTTCCTTTTCTAACTCAGTTTTTAGAGATTGATTCAATTTTAACACTTCATCTCTAACATAAAAAGCATCATCTCTTTTTTTCTGAGTTTGATGAAACATAACTAACTCCTTTTCTAAATAGTTATTCCTTTTCTTAAAAGCCAGATTTTCAGAAGTTAACCTATCACATGTTAAAGTCTTATCTCTATAGCTAATGAATATGGATTTAAGATAAGATCTCAACTCAGTAATATCATCACTATGAAAAGCATAAGTTATTTGAGGTACCTTTAACTCAGCAGCATCAGAACTACTATCAGCATTTTCCATCAAGGCATAGTTCACCTCATTTTCAGAATCTGAAGTGTCTGTCCAGCTTTTTTTCTTTGTGACAAGTGCCTTGCCTTTGTCACTTTTTCCTTTCTTACAATCAGGCGATATGTGGCCTTTCTCACCATAATTGTAGTATTTAACATTTGAGTAATCTTCTCTGTCAGACTTTCCTGCTTTGCCTTCAGATTTTCCGAATCCCTTCTTATCTGAACTTCCACTTTTCCTGGAAAACTTTCTTCCCATTCTGAATTTTCTGTAGGCTATCTTTGTGATACCCTTCACCATAAGAGCACACAATTTCATCATCTCTTCATCAGCATCCATCTCAGATAGACTTTCAGTTTCTGAATCCTCATCATCATCAAAACTTGATGAATCTGAATCAGACTTTGTGATGAGAGCCTTTCCTTTGCCTTTCTTTGAGGAAGCCACTTTGGGGGATTCCTTCTCAGCCTTCAGAGCAACTGTTATTGACTTTCTCCCATGTCTCTTGCTTCTTTGATCCATCTCAAGTTCATGAGTTTTGAGCATAACATAAATTTCATCAAGTGTAGTTTATGAAGAGCATAGTTGTCTCTTATAGTAGTTGCCTTCAAATCCCAACTTTTAGGAAGAGCTAAAAGGAATTTAAGATTAGTATCTTTAAGATCATATTCCTTATCCACCAGTGACAGATCATTCAAGAGTTTGACAAATCTGTCATATAAACAGGTTAATGACTCATTAGGTTTTGAGTCAAAGTGCTCATACTCTTGAGTGAGTATAGTCCTCCTGTTCTTCTTAATTGCATCAGTTCCCTGGCATCTTGTCTCCAAGACATCCCATATCTCCTTTGCAGTCTTGCAGTTAATTACCTTGTTTGACATGACATTATCAATGGCACTATGCAGCAAATGCCTTACCTTTGCATCCTTGGCAATAGATGAGATATCTTCAGCTGTATATTCACTTTTGTCCTTTGGTACAGTCTGTGCTGGCTGATCTGCAACTACAACTGAGAGCTTGGCTGGCTTATGTGGTCCTTAATTAATTCTGTCAAGGTATTCTGGATCTGTAGCTTCCAGAAACATAGTCATCCTCACTTTCCATATGGGATACTCAGAAGGTTTCAGTATGGGAACCCTAATAGTCTCATATCGATTATGGATTTGAGTCTTTCGAGTTTCTTCAGTTTTGGTGGTCTTGGTTGAAGTTTTTTCTTCTTCAGACATGATTGTTTTGGATCTTTACTGATGGATTTTAATCGCAGTGGAGGCATGGCAAAACACTTTTACACATACAAAATCCAAATAAAAGCATATAAATCGTGGTAAAAACATATGGATCGATTACTAACCTTTAATATGCGATCCAAAAGCAACGTTCGGAGATCCTTAGCAGCTGCTCCTCAAACGTGAAGCACTCCACCGGTATCCACCAAGAAAACGACGTTAAGGAGGAGGAGGAGGTGGAGAGAATTAGGTTTTATAAAATTTTGGGGTTCAAATAAAAATAGGGTTTATAATAGTTTATTTATAGGCAAAATTTTTAGCTGAAATTTTCCCATAAATATTATTATTATTATCCCATTTATTATTCTCATTAATAATTAAAACACCTTTTAATTATTAATCCTTTTTCTAAACACTTTAGAAATAATTCTCTCTCTTGATTTAATTTCCAAAAAATTAAATCCTTAATTAATAATATTAAGAACTTTTCTTAATTAATTTATAATCAATTAAATCTTATTTAATCAATTATTAAATTTTCCAATTAATTATTTATTTCATAAATAAATAATTATTAGCCATTATTAATTAATTCCTCCACCATTAAATCATTCTCCTTTTATGGTGTGACCCTGTAGGTTCAATATTAAGCCGGTAGTAGAAATAAATAATAATAAAACTATTTTATCATTATTTATATAAATTCTCTAATTTATTAAATATGATTAATTAATTAATCACATTTATTCTACATCGTGAGGGATACTTCTCAGCATATCGCGACTATCCGGATAATATGAATTCACTGCTTAGAATACCAAGAACCTATTCAGTGAATAGTTACCGTATAATAAACTCCTTCTACCCTACAATGTCCTGATTAAATACAAGGCATGGATCTCGTGTCAAGCCTATCTAATTCAATCACTTGCTTACCATTTACTATGCGTAGTTCTATGCAAATTAGAAACTCCTTTCTAATTTCATTCACTCTGGCCAGAGATTCCTGAACTAGCATAAGTGGATCAGCCTTGAACATTCGCTTCCTTCACTGGAAGGGGTAGATCCTTTATTGATCATACACTATCTTCGTGTACAAATTCCTATACCCAGTAGAGCCCTAATAATTGTCCCTGGAGATTAAGAACTAAACCAAAGCATAGTTCAGTGTACACAAGATGACTATGATGACCTCAAGTATAAGGATACTTGTACAACTATCACTATGTGAACAACTGTTGACACGTGAGTGAACTCCATCAGTTGTTCAGCTGGGCGAGTCATGTTCAGTGAACTTATTCTATAATAAGCACCTACATACTAGCTATAGTGTCACCACACAAATGTCTATGAGAACAGACATCCTTCATAATGAAGCAAGCATAGTATGTACCGATCTCTGTGGATTATTAATTACCAGTTAGTAATCCTACGACCAGGAACTATTTAAGTTTAGAGTTATCATCTTTTAGGTCTCACTATTATGATCTCATCATAATCCATAAAAAGTATTACTCTAAACTATGGTATATCTTATTTAAACACTTAAATAGAGAAAGCCCGTAATAAAAACAAAATAAGTCTTTTATTAATTTCAATGAAATCAAAACATATTACACAGGAAGTTATTCCTAAATCCTAATACATGATTGGACTTAGGACATATTCCTTTCAATCTCCCACTTGTACTAAAGCCAATCACTCTGGTATCTAATACCCATCTAGTCTTTATGACGATCAAAGTGACTCATAAAGTAGCTTTGTGAGTGGGTCTGCTATGTTGTATATGTGTCAACTCTATTTCAATACAATGCAATAAATGTTATCGCGCTCCCACTAACCCTTTTGTAGACACATGGTTCACCTACGTTTTTCATAAAACCAAACTCTTTGATTGTCTCATCAAAACGGATGTTCCATCTACGAGAAGCTTGCTTTAAACCACATATGGTTCACAGCAGCTTACACACTAGGTTTTCATTTCTCTTGGAAAGAAAACCATCTGGCTAATTGCCAGATCACATAGTCGTAGTAAGCAGCAATCGCAAGCAAAATCCGAACTGATTATAACAGGGCTACAGGTAAAAGGTTTCATCAAAGTCAATACATTGCCTTTGTTTGAATTTTTTTACCACAAGCCTGGCCTTAAAGGTCTCCACCTGGCCATCTGCTCTAATCATTCTTTTGTATCCCGTATACATAGATTTCATTCCGGATTTCATGGCACTTTGCCATTTCTCTGAGTCAACACTACTCATAGCCTCATTATAGGTCACAGGGTCGTCATCATCAATTATCGACAACTCATTGTCATTCTTAATGACAAGGCCATATTACCTCTCAGGTTGGCGAGACACTCTCCCTGTTCTATGAATGGGCTGTTCCACAAAAGGTTGTTCAGTCAGAACAGGTGTTTCCACTTGATCCGTAGTAGTTTGTGCTTCTTGAACTTCATCAAGTTCAATTATGCTCCCACTGTTTCCTTCAAGGATAAACTCCTTTTCCAAGAAGATAGCATGTCTGGAGACAAACACCCGATGATCGGTGTAAAAGTAATACCCTAAAGTCTCTTTAGGATATCCCATAAAACTACATTTTACGGATCGATATTCCAGCTTATCTGGGTCAACTTTCTTGACATAAGCTGGACATCCCCAAATCTTAACGTGTTTAAGACTCAGTTTCCTTTCTTTCCATATCTCATATGGAGTTTGAGGAACAGATTTGGAAGGCACCTTATTCAGTAAATATGCTGAGGTTTCCAATGCATAACCCCATAGGAATACTGGAAGATTTGCATAGCTCATCATGGACCGAACTATGTCTAACAAAGTTCAATTTCTCCTTTCAGATACCAATCTGGAGGAGTCCACTGGGAGACTATACCATTCACTTTGATATAATCTAGAAATACTCCATTAAAGTATTCACCACCTCGATCTGATCGAAGAGTTATAATACTATGTTTGGTTGTTTCTCCACTTCATACTTATACTCTTTGAACTTTTCAAAGGCTTCAGACTTGTGTTTCATCAAACACATATCCGAATCTAGATCTATCATCTATGAAAGTAATGAAGTATGAAAATCCACCCATGGCTTGCTTAGACATTGGTCCACATACATCTGTGTATACCATTCCTAGCAAATTTGCAGTCCTCTCTCCATGTCTACTAAATGGAGACTGCAGTGCCACTATAAAGTGAGATTTTCATCATCCCTTTTCTTTTATTAGTTTGTTCAATCTGAAGTAAATTATGTCACATTCATACAGACCATTATTTAAAGTACCACGTCCATAAAGAATATTATCTCTAAGAATAGAACATTCATTATTCTCAATAATAAATGAAAATCCAGCCAAGTCTAACATGAGAATAATATTCCTCACAATCGAGAGAACAAAATAAAAATTATTTAAAACAATAGTCTTGCCCGTAGGCATATGTAAATGAAATGATTCTACATCTACAGCAGCAACTCTTGCTCCATTTCCCATCAGTAGAATCACCTCCTCTTCTTTAAGAGTCCTACTTCTCCTTAGTCCCTGCAACAAATTGCAGATATGAGAACCACAGGCGGTATCTAATACCCAAGTAGAAATTTGATTTAATGACATATTCACTTCTATCATGAACATACCCGAATCAGAAGCGGTAGTCTCACTACCCTTCTTCTTCTTCAATTCTGCAAGGTAAACCTTGCAGTTCCTCTTCCAGTGCCCCACCTTGTTACAGTAAAAGCAAACAACTTTGCTCTTGGGGTCTTCAGCTTTTGGTGGAACCGGCGTTTTCTCACCTACTTTCTTCTTCTTGGAAGGGTTCCTCTTTCTTTTCTTAGGATTGGAACCTTCACCAATTAGAAGAACATAACTCTTCTTAGGGGGAAAATTCGATTCCGCGGTCTTCAACATGTTGTGGAGTTCAGGCAGGCTGACATCCAACTTATTCATGTGAAAGTTCACAACAAACTGCGAGAACGAACTCGGAAGCGATTGCAAGACCAAGTCTTGGCTCAGCTCCCCATCCATGGCAAAACCAAGTTGTCCAAGACGTTCAATCAAATTGATCATCTTAAGTACATGGTCATTCACAGATGATCCCTCAGACATCCTACAACCGAACAGCTCCTTCGATATCTCATATCGAGCTGTCCTCCCTGCCACATCATACAACTCTTGTAGATGCATGAGGATAGTGTGAGCATCCATATGATCATGTTGCTTCTGTAGCTCAATGTTCATGGAAGCTAGCATGATGCATTGAGCAACATTTGCATCATCTATCCACCTACGATACACAACATGTTCATCATTATATGCATCACTAGTAGGTTCAGTAGGCTTAGGTGAGTCAATCACGTATTCCAGCTTCTCAATCCTGAGAACAATTCTCAAGTTTCGAAGCCAGTCAGCATAATTAGGACCAGTCAATTTGTGAGCATCCAGTATGCTCCTGAGTGATAGTGCAGAAGACATAACGTACAAAGTAAATCTGTAAATGATAAACACATAACAACAATTAGCAAATATTCGATTTCATTTTAAAACACTATATGAATCAGGTCTTTATTCATAAGTGGCTCCCACTAGTTTATCTAATTTATTCAACCCCCTACGTGAAAAATTAAGTATTCATAATGCTAGTGGGAATAGGGATCCTACATTCCATTACACAACCCCGGCTGTGGCACGAAACGCCATGTAATGTTCAATAGGCAGACAACTCTTGTCAATTACATCTAATGTTATTCCCTAATCAAACTTTAGCCTCTTGAATAATTGAGTCATGGCTGTGGCACGACAAACTCAATATTCGAAGTCAAGTCTAACCCAACATTCCGTACAATTGAATCAGTCCCCAAAGGCCCACGGTTGTGGCACATAACAACCTTTAGATTCTTATTCAATGTACACATCTCTATATAATAGACAAGTATTTCTTATTTCGAAATCAAAGCCCTCGGCTGTGGCACGAAACGACAATGATTTAAAAATAAGAACTACTTTCTATCATGTTGGAAGGCTATGACCGACACAAGCCCGTTGTGTGATTGGCCAATTACTACTTGTTATTATTTAATTTTAGAGGGATTATATTACGTTACAATCATAATCATATTATAAATAGATTCTTCCTTTTAAATTAAATATTTCAAATCAATAATCAATAATCAGATGATTCCCAGATCGGGTGGAGCATTGTCAAGAGGCGTCACTTAATAACCCTTTCTTACAGATAGAAATCTGTTATTGACAGAATCATCCTTTCTCTCATATTGAAAATTCATATTCAATTACGTGTTTCATAAACACAAGAATCTCATGATTGTATTCATAATATTAATATTAAGGTTATGAAACAATTTCACTATACCAGGTTGTCTAACAAACGCCTTATGTTCATTTAAGTTCACCTAAATCTATCCTCGCATGATAAACTAAGCATATATCACATATATAAACATGAATAAACATCAAGGCAGGCATGTTACATCATCTAGCATATAGGTCTATGCATTATACATCTCTATGTATCACATGAAGCATTTAAAAGCAATTAAAACAGTCAAAAATAGCTTAAAAACACTTCTGTTAGCTATAAACAGTTCGAAACAATTTCATAAAATACTATATAATATACCATTAGAAGCGTCTCAAAAAGACGAATCCAACGGCACCAAAATCACCCAAATCTGAGATACCACGTGCCCTCACGCGCCGAAACAAGG
Source organism: Apium graveolens (assembly GCF_009905375.1). Classification (NCBI taxonomy): domain Eukaryota; kingdom Viridiplantae; phylum Streptophyta; class Magnoliopsida; order Apiales; family Apiaceae; genus Apium; species Apium graveolens. The sequence goes on from NC_133654.1 coordinate 50,814,710, forward strand.
TCTCCCATGCGCCCCCACGCGCACACGCGCTGTCAGGCGCGTGTCAGACTCCCGTCCACGCGCCCCCACGCGCACACGCGCCTCACGCGCCCGTAACCCTGTGCTGACATCAGCATGACTTCATCTGATGACGTCAGCATGACATATGACCTTTGACCAGCGCGTGGCTGACACGCGCCGCGCGTGGGCCTGGAGCGCGTGAACCTCACACGCGCGTGGCAGACACGCGGTCCTTCCCTCTGTGACAATCGCCGTTTGTCTGACACCTCTCGAACAACGTGCTGCCGTACTTTTCTTTCCGTGCCATCAGCAAACAACAGCAGACAACAGCCAACAGAATATATACAAACATATATATATACTATATATACATATATTTACTTATTTAATTACGAATTTAAATTACAAGAACTTCAAAAATTCATAATAAAAAATCTATACATCATAAAATTATGAAAAAAATACCCAGACGATCTACAACACTTGTAGAACCCAGATCAACATTCAAAATTATTCTGAGAAACGATTTCTCATCAGAAAAAATTAATTCATTATATAACTTGTAAAAATCATAATTAATTCATACAAGCACATAAAATTCTGAAATTTTTACCACAGAACTATATGCATACAACCTATGCTCTGATACCATTGATGGATTTTAATCGCAGCGGAGGCATGGCAAAACACTTTTACACATACAAAATCCAAATAAAAGCATATAAATCGTGGTAAAAAAATATGGATCGATTACTAACCTTTAATATGCGATCCAAAAGCAACGTTCGGAGATCCTTAGCAGCTGCTTCTCAAGCGTGAAGCACTCCACCGGTATCCACCAAGAAAACGACGTTAAGGAGGAGGAGGAGGTGGAGAGAATTATGTTTTATAAAATTTTGGGGTTCAAATAAAAATAGGGTTTATAATAGTATATTTATAGGCAAAATTTTCAGCTGAAATTTTCGCATAAATATTATTATTATTATCCCATTTATTATTCTCATTAATAATTAAAACACCTTTTAATTATTAATCCTTTTTCTAAACACTTTAGAAATAATTCTCTCTCTTGATTTAATTTCCAAAAAATTAAATCCTTAATTAATAATATTAAGAACTTTTCTTAATTAATTTATAATCAATTAAATCTTATTTAATCAATTATTAAATTTTCCAATTAATTATTTATTTCACAAATAAATAATTATTAGCCATTATTAATTAATTCCTCCACCATTAAATCATTCTCCTTTTATGGTGTGACCCTGTAGGTTCAATATTAAGCCGGTAGTAGAAATAAATAATAATAAAACTATTTTATCATTATTTATATAAATTCTCTAATTTATTAAATATGATTAATTAATTAATCACATTTATTCTACATCGTGAGGGATACTTCTCAGCATATCGCGACTATCCGGATAATATGAATTCACTGCTTAGAATACCAAGAACCTATTCAGTGAATAGTTACCGTACAATAAACTCCTTCTACCCTACAATATCCTGATTAAATACAAGGTATGGAACTCGTGTCAAGCCTATCTAATTCAATCACTTGCTTACCATTTACTATGCGTAGTTCTATGCAAATTAGAAACTCCTTTCTAATTTCATTCACTCTGGCCAGAGATTCCTGAACTAGCATAAGTGGATCAGCCTTGAACATTCGCTTCCTTCACTGAAAGGGGTAGATCCTTTATTGATCATACACTATCTTCGTGTACAAATTCCTATACCCAGTAGAGCCCTAATAATTGTCCCTGGAGACTAAGAACTAAACCAAAGCATAGTTCAGTGTACACAAGATGACTATGATGACCTCAAGTCTAAGGATACTTGTACAACTATCACTATGTGAACAACTGCTGACACGTGAGTGAACTCCATCAGTTGTTCAGCTGGGCGAGTCATGTTCAGTGAACTTATTCTATAATAAGCACCTACATACTAGCTATAGTGTCACCACACAAATGTCTATGAGAACAGACATCCTTCATAATGAAGCAATCATAGTATGTACCGATCTCTGCGGATTATTAATTACCAGTTAGTAATCCTATGACCAGGAACTATTTAAGTTTAGAGTTATCATCTTTTAGGTCTCACTATTATGATCTCATCATAATCCATAAAAAGCTTTACTCTAAACTATGGTATATCTTATTTAAACACTTAAATAGATAAAGCCCGTAATAAAAACAAAACAAGTCTTTTATTAATTTCAATGAAATCAAAACAGATTACACAGGAAGTTATTCCTAAATCCTAATACATGATTGGACTTAGGACATATTCCTTTCATTTACTGTATATGTGTAAACAGATTGGCTCTGATACCACTTGTTAGCTCACACACACTGTAGAAGGGGGTTGAATACAGTGTATACTATAATCAAATCGAATTAAGAACACCAGTATGAAACACAGAATAATCTTATTAATAAAACAGTATTACAATGGAACCATCTTCTCTCAGTGATGAACAAATATCACGAGAGCTGCTAGGGTTACAATGAATAATATTCTCGATTAAGATAATACATGTAGTGTAAACCCTATGTTGTGTTTATATAGACATACAGTTACAAGATAATCTTCTAATTGATATCGAATATAAGTCTGCTTCCTAAAATATATCAACTAATTATCTTTTTCTTCAAGTATTCTATTCTTCATAGAATTCTTCTCCATGCATATCTCTTCTTGTTTTAGTTTTGATCTTCTTTCCTTTCAATCAGCCGCCTTCCTTTTCTGAATGTCTTCTTAAGTCCTGATATTATCTCCTGGTAAATATCTTCTGATATCTTAAGTTCTGACTTCAGTATAAGTACTGATTTGCAGTTAAGTCCTGATTTGTCCTGTTAGTCAAGATCTGAATACTAAACACAAATCACTATTAGACATGACATCACAAATATATCTAACAAAATGAAACTCTTATGATAAATATTAAAAGCACTCAAGAAACTCCTCGAGACGGTTTCGTATTAAAATATTATTTTTATGATTTATTAAAAATGATAGAGTGCGAGCCGCGTAATAGTAACATTCAGTAAAGTTAACTCTAGAAGACCACTTTGACCGTCCGTTTCGACCAAGGATTGATACTTATTTTGAGTCGGTCGAATATTGAAAATTATGAAGTATCGTAATTATTAGAAATATAAGTTAGTGATGGGATATGGAATACTGATTAAGGTTATGATATTTGTAGATTAGAAAACCCGGAACGAGAAGAAGTCAGGAAACATATCTTGGACTTCAGGCAAGTTTTCAAACCCTACCTTTTTGAAACTGTTGTGTTGTGTTTATTTTCAAATAATGTCGATATATACATGATGTTATATTTATGATGTTTTACGAATTATTTTATATAATATCATACGATATGGTAATAATTTTGGTATAAGAATATTAGCAATTTCAATCGATAACGCTAGAGAGTAGTGTTGTATATATGAGGAGTATATTTTAGACCAAGGGTCGGTCAGTGGAATTTGATGAAAACCCGAAAGTATTCTGGAGGTGTTTTATATGAGAATATTAACGCTATAGTAGAGCGTGATGTATAAGTTGTAAGACCGAGAGTCGGTCAGCTTTTATAAAGTATAAACCCAGGAGTCATCCCAAAGATATTTTGGATGATTAAAAGTCTGTACTTGTTTTATTCCAAGGGACTTGACGTTCACTTGCGAAATATTAAAATACCTCGAATTTAGTTATAACGATTTCCAAAAATCGTATTCCCTCAACTATATTTTATTATTCGAATAATGAATATTATTTCAGATATTCATTTAATATAAGAGGAGTATTCTCCATCGATTATTTATTTCGAACTCGATTAATTATATTATTAAAGATTACTTTAATTATTTAAACATAAATTAGCTGAGGAATATTCTTTCAAATATTCTTTTAAAATATATAATTATTCGAGGTTTAATTATTTATTATTTATTATTTAATTATTAAATATTTATTTAGTAATTTAAAATGATTTAAAAATCATGAGACCCATTTTAAAAAGTACTTTCTGAACTTTCAGAAAGTCATTCGAATACTTTCAAATCGTCGAAAGATATTATATCGACTTATTTTTAAATATTTTGAATACAGTTTCAAAAGAAACTGCCCCTTATTTAATTATCTGTTGACAACGGTCAACTCACATCCTTAGTACTTCCTTCAAAAATTCTCGAAAGTACATATATATATACTGATAAGATAAGTTGTTTCTATCAACAAGCAAAACGCTTGGGGAACTTCGATGTGGTTCGAGTTCTAGAGATATGATAGGATTCTTTTAAGGACTTGGAGGGGTAGACTCTAGTACTATGTGTACTAGAGAGACTACCAAAGGTACCGCAGGCAAAGGTACTCTGTGTACTCAGGAACTTATGAAGTATGTGTATACCCAAAATGGGACACGTAGCTCGAATGCGGCAAGGGTGATAACCGGGATACGAAGGTGTTGTCCTTTTACTAGTAGAAAAGGTTAATATTTCTGTAGTACGACTGAGCATCGTATGCGGTGGCTCCAGTGAATGTCCTAAATTCTTCCAATTGGAATTAAGATGTAATACTGTAACCCAAGCCTAGGTGTTGGGTTTACCATTAAGGTATTTGCAGGATAATAAAAGAATTATTTTTGAAAGAAGGTGTGTATCACCGAGGAAAACTATTTTTGAATAAACATATTTATTGTATATGGAATTATACTTGAATTTCTCATACAGTCTTTTCATATGGTTGATTATTATGGCTGAGCATTATTGCTCACTCTTGCTTTCTTTTAAATATCACAACACAACAGATTACCAGTATGTCGGTGTGGAACTTAGTCACTTGAAATCGTGGGGAGAATCCCTGGCAGCTTTATCTCAGGTGGGCCAGAGTATCAGATAGGTATAAGATATTAGTCTTAATTATTGTAACTTCATGTAGAGGTTATGAATAATTGTTTGAGACCCTGTAAAGTACATTTGAGTTTTAATAACAGATGATACTTGTTGTACGTCATTTCTAAGGCTATAACTTGTGAGTGTGTGAGATTGGGGGTCTGTGATATGGAATTATTGGATTATTGAGTTAATGCAGGTTACACATAATTAAAGGATTGCGTGACGACCCAGATTCCTGACCCCAGATTTTGGGGCATTACAGAAATGGTATCAGAGCAATAAGTTGTAATACTTAGAGACGAGAGTGTTAGGAGTTTGTCTAGTTTCGACATTTCGTAAGAGCTCATATAGAGTTCATCATTCAACTACCGGATGTAGTCCGAATCTGTAGGTTAGGATAAGTGTATATTTGAGGTATTAAAGTGTGACTAATAGAACCATTGGAGATTATCAAAATAATGAAAAGAAAATTAGAATCATATATGATTTGGCAAGTATGTTGTTGTAGAACTCGGAGCAAAGTCTCCAAGGCATTTCGGGTAAAGACGATATTACCAACACCATATGTTCATTTTTATAACACGAGCCTTGTTACTCGTAGTTCTTTATAGGTTGCCCATGAGGGGGAATCACATGTGAGAACCATGAAGTCTAATTATTAATATACAGTTGCGGTTATTGACCCAAACTGGTTGAAGGTGTCATTTTACCAATGAGGATGTGAATATCGTATTAATCACGAATTCACCAAAGATAGTATTCAATATACCCTTAAGGATATTTTTTTCTATTAAGGAAGATTTAAATGTAATATAAGAATGTTATCGTAAGACGACTACACTAGATGATATTATTAGTGTGCTTAACATGTAAGGTTATGATGGTTTAGGTCAGCCATCAAGAGCGTCGAGAATTGATGGCATGTCTACAATTAAATGGCGTAAGATTACAATGAGTGATAGTTCGATATTAGAACCTTCTCAAATGTATACGGTAATGTATGTTCACTTATACACCAATGCCACTGAACTTATGGAATGCATTGAGATCCTTAAGAGATCTCTTTGATCTGTTCCCAGGGAGAACTGGCCACTTGTAGTTAGTAACAGATGCGTGTAGCAGGCCCCTATCGGCTTAAAAGATGCTTTTGGAATATTTATGAGTAAGGTCATCGAGGTAAAACACCTGAATGACAGATATACGTGCAAAAGTCAAATTAGTAAGAGATTTTAAATGATGTTGAAAGAGATACTAGCTGAAATAAGGAATTACAAAGACGGAGAGGTGGTATCATCCTCAGACAGATAATAACGAGAGTTAGGATAATCTGTGAAATATTTTGGCACTTACTCATTGTCACGCTACTCCTTCCAAACTGTTGATCATTCGTATTTCCTTGATAAGTCATATCAGGCAATCCTTTTAGTTCTTACTTTGAACTTCTGATATGACCAACAACTTGAATAGTCTTTCTTCGCATCAGGACTTATTCAATTCTTTTAGTTGATCCATGAACATTCATTCATAGATTATGATCTTCTTGTTCAGCTCAGAGCTATCTATACTTTATTTTAATTATCAAAGAATTTGTTTTATAAATTTTCCTCAATTCATCGATGAATATTCATAATGAGTATCTTCATTTGATTCTTCTTTCATACTTACTCGTCTCAATTGAGATTGTAAATATTTAACAAATTGTTAAAAATATGGATGATCTAATATCCATAGATTCCTCGGGAATCCTTTTCTTGTAATCAGGATGAAATTATATATTGAACTTTGAAATCATAGTAAGGGTATCAATTTGATATTGGTATTCCGAATTTAATTCTATTTGAGAATCTGATAAAGTATGTGAACGAGGGCACCTTTGAGTGTACCATTTTATTGGTAGGAAATATTTGATGAGGGGCTATCAATTATTCCGATGCCAAGACCACTCGATTCAGAGTTATAATTTCCTTTCTCAGCCCAAATTTGAAAACTCTTTAAAATTGTCATCCGAGTAGCCACAAATTTCTTGAGTGGTTACGATGTTGTGATTTTTTTTACAAACAAAATGAAATATGCTTAGTTGCATATGTTCGTATGAATGACTAGTTAATTGTCCTAACTAGTCAAAATTTTAATTAATACGACGGACGCCTAGCTAATCGTTCTAGCTAGTTGTCATGGACCAAACCAGTTGAGCCGACCATTTTCTTAGCTAGTTGATAATATTGCTTGATATGGACTAGTTATTATTTTTCTACTTCCACTTCCAATCAAATTTTTTGTTGTACACGATGCATTATATATGCAAGATTAATTATTGATGAAATTTTCAAAGAACGATTTAATTGAGACTGTTAGGTCCCAATTTGTTTGTAGAAGGGGGGGTTGAATGCAAACAATACCGTTTAGTCGAATAAAATGCGGAATAAAATTGTGAAACAAAATTCAAGTTAAATAAAACTTTTATTAAACTTGAAAGGTGTTACAACTACGGTATCAGTTACAAGGGATTAATCTTTACAAATCTAGAATAAATTCGACATGAACTTTTTCTATTTTTGTAATTAAAAGATCAAATGCTAAATGCGATTTGAGATTAAGTTCTAGGGATTTTAATCCGCTAGATTGATACACAAGAACAAGATAAGTATTTCTAGTTGATTGGATTTAACTTTACAATCTAGAAATTGATCTTGAAGTTGCAGATGAGATGTAATATTTTTCTGCTCATTTTTCTTTTTGTTCTTCTGTATGTTCTGTTTGATTGCTTTTCTTTGAACTGGTCTTCTGCTTCTTTTAAACAACACAGCTGAGTAGATTGAATTGGAATGACAATCCTTTAAGCTTGTAAGACTTTCAGTAGGACAATGTTTACAACTAGCAAGACAATTAAAAATGAGCTAGCAAGACTTTCGGTATGACTATAGATTGTCATACCGATTGTCATATTAGTTCAAATAAATTATCTTGCTGAATTAATAACTGATTTTAATCTAAACAGAAATTCTAATAAGATAATTAAATGTATTGGCATGACTTTCGGTATGACTATCAATTGTCATACCGATTGTCATACTAGTTCAAATAAATTGTCTTGCTGAATTTAAGCAGATTTTAAACCAATTAAAATCTTGTAAATCCTTAATATTAATTCTAAATTAATTAATCAATAAATTAAACTTTGCAGATATAATTTATTCTCTTAATTAAATTATATGACTTAATTAATTAATAGAGAATTAATACTAACCCTGAGCAGCATCCATTCTTCTGACAATCTTCTGAAAGTCACTGAGACTTATGAATCAATTCCGCCACTTCAATGCTGACACTCGATGTACTGTCTGGTTCATGAGTGACTAACTTTGGTGACGTTTCTTCATGTCTTGACTTTGATATTCTGATTGAATCCTTGTAATAAATGATACCCTGACGAGATCTCTGTCACTTGATTAAATCCACGATCTTGATTTATATCACTGAGGCATGATCAAATTCTTGAACTTCTTCCAGTGAATCTTCAAGTCTGCAGATGAACAATGTTTCTTTATTCTTTGACAGATGTTACATTGTGAGATCTCTCTGATGATTGATCCACTATTTACTTATTACATTCTTATTTGAGTTGAGTTAAATACTCGAATAAACGAGTAGGCTATGGCATATGCCTTTCAATCTCCCCCTATTTGCTTGTTAGACAATAACAACAAATACCTAGAGGATAACTCAACTAACAAATAAGAAAAAGATATAAACAGTAATGTAAAGTAAATAGCAGAAAAGTTCTGGATTATATTTAACATTTTCCAGATTCGAAATGAAATTTACAAGTGAATACAAGATAGATGTTCCTCTAGCCTGAACATATAACTACATTAGACTATCTTGATTCATAAAGCTCTAATCATATTACATTGAGTTTTGAGCTAATTGACTTCAGTTGTCTTCTCTTCTGACTTCACCTTCTTCTAAATCTTGAAGCAATTCCTTGTCAAAGACACGATCCTTTTCTGAAGTGAAGCTTGCTGGTCTGACTGGTTGAACTCCAACTGACTTTAGCTTATTCTTGAGTTGATTGTACCTTTTAACATTCTTTTCACAATAAGCTTGAATCAAGTCAGCAGCTTGAGTCTTCAACATGGATGAATATCCAGCAGTTCTCAAATGATGTTCCATCCAGACCAGATGCTTAGCTGAGTAGTCTTTAAGAGATTGTACATCTAGCTGACAGATTTGAAGACAATCAGACTTAAAGAATCTCACCTGATGAGGATTGTTGACCACTTGAGGACTAGCCCTGCTGGCAAACTCTTTAAGCCTTTCTCGAAGAACTTCATTCAATTCTGAGCTTCTTTTGACTTTGTTTAAAAGAACCCAAATCTCTGACAAAGAACGATTCTCAAATAGATGAAGTGACACCTTGAATGATCCTTCACTCTGACAATATACAAAAATGCTCATCTCATTTAGGGATCTATCAAAAGCAGCTGTGATCCTTGAGACTTCAGTCTTGATAGCATTCATGTACATGTCATTGTTAGGATTTGAGATTTCCAGCTTGTCAAGAAGATGTAAGAACTGCCTATCATTGTTAGTGCTCAGCTGAGGCATATCGAGTACTCTCCTAGCTTCATCCCATTTTTCACCAATCTTTAGTCTGACATCTCTTCTCCTTTCTTGAGCCTTAATGTCATGAAGACGTTGCTTTTGAAGAGTTTCTGTTCTTTTAATGTCTTTTCTCATGTCAATGATCTGAGAGACCTTCTTGAGTTCAGCTTCTTTTCTTTTCATCTCTGATTGCTCCTTCTGAAATTCTTTCTCAAACATAGGATCCACTGTATCTTCTTCTTCCCAATCTTCAAAATCACTTTCCTCTTCAGCTTCAAATAACCCATCTTTATCTTCCTGAACTGGTTCAGTGGGAATGTCAAAAATATCAAAGTCATCCTGTTCTCCACTGTAGTAGACATCATCAGCCTTTCCTTTGTTTCCAGCAGAGGTATCTTTTTCTTTCCCTTTGGCACTACTTCCTTTCTTCTCCCCCTTAGTTGAGGGATCCTCTTCTGATCTTCCTTTAGAACCTTCATCACCTCCAGAGCCTGATCTTCCACCAGACGGTCCTTCAAAATAAGTTCTTTGTTCTTCATTAGGGCAATGAGAATTCTTGATCATGTAATATAGGTGCTTCATCCCTTCATTGAGATGTTCCATGCCCGTCTCTATCTTTAGAAATCTTGAGGAGTCCAGTGAATGATTCATCTCAACGAGGTCTTCAAGAGAAGTCATTCTTGTATGTAGAGAGCAGAAGTTGGATATGTCATCAGCTGATAAAGTTGGAGTGTCCTGAATAGAATTGAGCTTTGGTATTACAGTGGTCTTTAGATCTGAGATGTCATTTCTTATGATTGCAAGCTGATTGTTGACAGAGGTGGAAGAAGAAGACCGTTCAACCACTTGTGCTTTGAATGCTTGAGCTTCAGCTTGGCTTTTAGCAAGTTCTTCTTTTAGGGCAGCAATCTGAGCTAACAGGTTTACAGTATCAGTGTCTGTGTGTGCTCTCACCTGAATTTCACTCGTGTTTGGTTCACTCACCTCACGTGCATGTGTTTCTCTCAATATAATTGCTCGTGAGGAGTCTTCCTGTTGCTGTTCTTCTGTACCTGCATTAAAAATCACCCTAGCCTCTTCAAGAGAGGTTAGTGGTGGTGCAATGGGAATTCGCGAGTCCCGATCCTCAGTCAATACTATCAAATCTTTTGGAATAGATGTCTGAATTGCTTCAGGGATAGATTGACCGAGTTGCCCTCCACTTTCTCCAGATAAATCTGCGAGTGGAGAATCCCATAAGGGAGCCAGAGGTGTTTGATCTGGGAGGGGAGAAAATGACTCTATTAAGGATGGCGGAGAGTCAGATTTTCCCTCTGAAGCATGTGACTGCTCTTCTGCCGTAACTATGGCAGGCACTGTAACCGACTCTACGTGCACTCCTCGCTGTGTGTCCTGAGTATGATCTGGGGAAGTGTATGGTTCCATTGTGAGTAATGGAATTGTGCCTGACTCAGTACAAGATGCCATGGCCCTATGGCGAATTTCAATAGATGCATCCTGTTGAGAGAATGCCTCTAGTAACTGTTCATTGGCCATTTCAAAGTCCATGTCCTGTTGGGAGGACAAGGATGGGCTTTCAGATGCCTCAGAATATGTTCTTCTTTTCTTAGGAGGAGGCAGAGCTGAGGGTTCACTCATATTTAACAATGTACTACTTCCTAGTAATCTTCTGGGTAACATTTTAGACAGTGGGGGAGAGGTTGAGATAGAATGTGACTCTGTGTTTGGCTCTATGACCTGGGATTGAAGCTGTGGTTCTACAACTTCATGGTCAGCCCTATCAACCACTGGGGGTCTTTCAACAGAAGTAGGAAGGGAGTGAGAGTGAGGAATTACTACCTGTAATGGAAGAGCATCTGATGTTGGAGGAGCCTGGGTGGCTTGAACCACTGGAGGTTGATGTTGCTGTTCATGGCCGGGAAGATTGAAAATAGGTAAAGGAATATAAGTGGCCATGAAAGCAGATACAAGTACTGGAACTTGCATGAATTTGAAGGTTGTGTCTTGGCGAGTGTAAATCTTTTTGCTAACTGGAGGGGGTTCGGTTACTGCAGAGTTAGCAAAAAGGGCTTTGTGTTCAGGTGTGAGAAGATGATCTGCTATAAGCATGAGAAAACGAGCATAGTAACATGATACCCTACGATTTGTAGAATGATCACGTAAAGCAGAAGTTAGACGTCTCAAGAGAATGGGAAAAAGTAGTTTGCCAAAATTGATCCTTTGATTGAAAACAACCGCAAGACCAATATACTGCAGAGTGGAAGTGATGTTATGAAAATTGGATTTTGTGCAGTTGGCAAACACTTTGGAAAGTGTATCGAAGAAAATATCCCATTCAGACACCAAATTTGATTTAGAAAGTTTGGTTAAATTGATCACCCCCTGATAGTGAATAGCATTGAAAAAATTTGTGATATCATTTTCAGAGGGTAAATTACAGAAATTGTCTAGTGGAAAATTTAACGCTCGATTGACGACTGTTTCATCAACTACATACTGTGTGTTTGCGACGGTGAATGAAAAAGATTTTGAATCATCGGCCACAGTAGAGGTTGTGCAAATCAGTCTAAGTAGATCGACGTTTAAAATCACATTTGATTTAATAGCAGAGCTAACAATCGAATGGTCATTTAAAAATCTAATCCATGGCTTAAATTTTTCAACATCACATTTTTCCGGATTAAAATAACCAACCTGATTATGCGCGACAATTTGGAAATTGAGAGCCATTTAAAATAATAATAAGACACACGCTTTCAGAATTTTAAGAATAATATTAAGAAAATTCGAATTAATTAAATTTATTTAATAATTCGAATTAAATTAATTATAATCGAAAAATTTAGACATAAATGTATCTCGTTAAAATTCCTAACTCACAAACACAGTTTTGAAAGACCAAACGACACAAATCAGAAATTAAAATAAGAAATAAAAATGCTCAAAATCAACAAACACAAATCGAAATAAAATATAGATTTAACAAAAATTCAACAGCACCTTTGTATGTATATACTTGTATGTATATACCACAAAGTGATGAATTAGTAAGCTGAGTAAAAACTCGAGCAAAGGAGAATCAAAACAGATTTGAAGATGTTTTTGATCGAAGAGAGAGAAAAGAGAGAATGAGGAAACTGTTCGAATTTTTGAAAGAAAAGAAAACTGTTGTGATGGTTAAAAAAAACAACAAACGCCTTTATATAACAGCTGGTATGACAATCCTGGATTGTCATACCGATTGTCATACCAGGCAAAAGAAAGAAAATAACCGAAAAGAATAAGAATAAAATAAGTGATAATATATAATTGGTATGACAATCTGATAGTCATACCGATTGTCATACCAGTATAAAATAAAATAAAATATATATATATAATGTTTATAACTGGCAAGACAATCAATAGTCATACCGATTGTCTTGCCAGTATAAAACTATACTGAAAAACACTGAAATGACAATTATATTCGCAAATGACTTTCAGCAAGACAATTTCAATTGTCTTGCCGATTGTCATTCTGGAAATAAAAGGATTTCACACAGAATTAATATGAAAATAAGTATATATATATATAAGTACTGAAATGATTTTCAGCAAGACAATTTCAATTGTCTTGCCGATTGTCATTTCAGTAGAAAGACACTCAAATATGTACAGAAATTATATAACAAAATAGCAAAACTGAAATACAGACCTATAATATTTACAGAACCAAAGACAATATATCAGAATTTATTATTTTTATTCCAAAAATAGATTTCTGTTGAATTTTAGCAAATAAAATTCATAGAAAAATATTTTTAGAGAAAATAAAATATTCTGAGATATTTTAAATTAACAGGAAGGGAAAATAAAAATAGATAAGATAATATATATTACATAGAAATAAGCAAGAAATATGATAAAATGATAACATAAATTTGCAAATGAATTTTTCATTTATGAAAAATTCATTTGTAAATTCATTCAAAAACAGATCTCAGATATTAACTAAATTAATCACTAAAACTATTCAACATGCCCAATTTACCAACTAATCTGGTAAATGTGGATTCGTCAAGTGGTTTAGTGAAAATATCTGCTATTTGTTCTTCTGTTGGAACAAAAAATAGTTCAACAGTACCATTCATGACGTGCTCTCTAATAAAATGATACCTGATGTCAATGTGCTTTGTCCTCGAGTGCTGCACAGGGTTGTTGGTGATGGCTATTGCACTTGTGTTGTCACATAAAATAGGAATCTTGTTCAATACAGAGCCATAGTCTCGTAGTTGGTTCCTAATCCACAAGATCTGAGCACAGCAGCTTCCAGCAGCAATATATTCAGCCTCGGCCGTTGAGTTGGAAACTGTTTGTTGTTTCTTGCTGTACCAAGAGACTAGCCTGCTTCCTAGGAATTGACAACTTCCTGAGGTGCTTTTCCTATCAACAACACTTCCTGCATAATGTGAATCTGTATATCCGACAAGGTTAAAACCAGATTCTTTAGGGTACCAAATACCTAGATTTGGTGTTCCCTTAAGATATCTTAAGATTCGTTTAACAGCAACGAGATGAATATCTCTAGGATCCGCTTGGAACCTTGCACATAAACATGTAGCATACATAACATCTGGTCTACTTGCAGTAAGATAGAGTAACGAGCCAATCATACCTCTGTAGCTTGTGACATCTACCTTAATGGAGTTTTCACATGGTCCAAGCTTGACAGCTGTAGTTGATGGAGTCCTTGCTGATGCAGAATCCTCTAGATTGTACTTTTTGAGGAGTTCCTTGAGATACTTGGATTGACAAATAAATGTTCCATCTAACCTTTGATTTACTTGTAATCCAAGAAAAAACTTCAGCTCTCCCATCATGCTCATTTCAAACTTGCTGTGCATTAACTTAGCAAATCTCTTACAGAGATTATCATTAGTAGACCCAAATATTATATCATCCACATAGACTTGGACTAATATAGTATCCTTCTTATGTGTTTTAGAAAAGAGAGTTTTGTCTATGACACCTCTAATAAAGCTATTTTCAATAAGAAATTTAGAGAGAGTGTCATACCATTTTCTTGGAGACTGTTTTAGCCCATAGATAGCCTTGAAAAGAAAGAAGACAAAATCCAAATGATCTGGATCTTCAAAACCAGGAGGTTGCTCTACATATACCTCTTCATCCAGCTTTCCATTCAGAAAGGCGCTCTTGACATCCATTTGATAAACTTTAAAGTTTGAAAATGCTGCGAATGCCAGAAATATCCTGATGGCCTCAAGTCTAGCCACTGGAGCATAGGTTTCATCATAATCAATGCCTTCAGCTTGAGAATACCCTTTAGCTACCAGTCTTGCCTTGTTTCTTGTAACCACACCATCTTCATCTAGTTTATTCCTGAATACCCACCTAGTACCAACAGCTTTCTTGTGTACAAGCCTAGGTACCAGTTTCCAGACTTGTTGACTTTCAAACTGATTGAGTTCATCTTGCATAGCAATCACCCAATCTGGATCATTCAGTGCTTCTTCAATTTTCTTAGGTTCCATCTCAGAAAGAAATCCTGAGAACAGACACTCATTTTGAGTAGCACGTCTAGTTCTGACTCCAACATCTGGATCACCAATAATCAACTCAAAAGGGTGAGCTTTATTCCAGACAGTCTGTCTTGGAAGATTTGATCTTGATGATTCGCCTTGAAATTCATTGTGATGTTGTGTCCTACTAGATGATCCTTCAGCATCTCCCCCTGAGTTGTTGCCATGTTGACTTGAAGATTCTCCGTCAGTAGCAGTGGTATCTCCATTGTTGCCAAAGTTTCCATCACTATTACCTTGAGTATCATCAGGATTAACAGGTTCTTCACCAGCAACAACCTCAGGTTCTTGACCATGTTCTGATTCTGAATCTGACATCTCATCAAACTTCAGTTTCTCAGAAGGATCTTCAGTTTGGATACTAGGGAGTTTAGTGTCATCAAATGTAACATTGACACTTTCAGTTACTTTGTGTTGATCAATGATATACACTCTATATGATCTTCTTCCATATCCAACAAAAATACCCTCATATGCCTTTGCCTCGAACTTACCACGACGATCATCTCCATCCTTGAGCACGAAGCATCTGGCACCAAATACATGAAAGTATTTGATAGAAGGTTTCTGTTCATTCAAAATCTCATAAGGAGTTTTCATGAAGTCTTTGTTGATTAGAGTTCGATTCTGAGTATAACATGCAGTATTGACAGCTTCAGCCCAAAAGTACATTGAAAGACCTGATTCACTTAACATCGTTCTTGCAGCTTCAATCAATGTACGATTCTTCCTTTCTACCACTCCATTTTGCTGAGGGGTTCTAGGAGCTGAAAATTGTCTGGTAATCCCTTTGTTTGTACAGAATCCATTGAGAAGTGCATTCTTGAATTCTGTCCCATTATCTGACCTTATTGCTCTAACAGGGACGTTAGAATCTAACTCAATCATCTTGATATGATCAATCACAACTTGTGGTGTTTCATCCTTAGAGTAAAGAAATAAAACCCACGTATACTTGGAATAGTCATCAACTATCACAAGACAGTAACACTTCTTTGACATAGAAAGGATATTAACTGGACCAAATAAATCCATATGCAATAATTGCAGAACACCAGTTATGGAAGATGTGTCAGTGCCTTTGTGACTTGCTTTCTTTGACTTTCCTTTCTGGCAAGCCTCACATAGTCCTTCTGGAGAGAATTCCAGCTGAGGCAGACCTCTTACCAATTCTCTTTTGACAAGAGAATTCATTGTTTTGAAATTGAGATGGGAAAGTCTCTTGTGCCATAGCCAACTCTCATCTGACGATGCCTTTGCATAGAAACAATTGACTTCAAGATTGCTTCCAGAGTTCATGTCAGCTACGAACAGATTTCCTTTCCGGATTCCCATTAAGGAGGGTTTTTCACTTTTCTTGTGCAGAATCTGACACTTCAGCTTGTCGAATAAAACATTGTAGCCGTTGTCACAGAACTGACTAATGCTAAGCAGATTGTGTTCAAGTCCTTGCACAACATACATTTTCAATGATAACATTTCCAGCTAGCAAACAGCCATATCCCTCCGTTAAACCTTTGCTGTTATCTCCAAAGGTAACCACTGGGCCAGCTTTCTCAACCACATTTGATAGCAGGGCTCTATCTCCGGTCATATGTCTTGACGATCCGCTGTCAAGAATCCACACTACCGGTTGTACCTGTTTAATGCCCTGCAATACAAATGGCTTAGAACTTCTTCGGAACCCAAGCTTGGCTGGGTCCGGCATACTTGTAAAATTGGCCTTTATCAGGCAAAATAACATTCTTAATTTCACAATTCTCAACGTTCTCAATGACTGAACATTTGACCTTTAAACCAGCCTTATCAAATTTCTGTTTAGGCTTAGGCACAAATATCTCCTTTCTAGCTTTAGGAAGACTAACAGTCTTAGACCTATCATGCTTTCTATTATTCACATGCTGACGAGGAGTAGTCTTATCATTAGAAACATGCTTACCATTAAAATAAGCAAACAACAGATTAAAAGCACAAGATATACAATCAGGAACACCACATGCTTTATGAGAAGGATTAACAATAGGCAACTTATGCATGGTAGACATGGCATTTGTGTTATCCAACTCATGTGTGTCTGAGTTAGTCTCAGTTGCTTTCACAACCTTGACTGGAACTTTTGACACACTTGACTTGGAGACAGCTTTCCCATTAGCATTATCTTCAGCACGGATTTCTTCTTGAATAATAAAAGAGGTCTCATCAAATGGTTCAGCAATTGATTCTTTATAGAGGGGTTCATCAACACCCTTAAGCACATGTGGTACTTCCCTGCCTTTAGCACATACATGAGGAGGGGAGTTTATGCCTAATTTTCCAATAGCAGCATTGTAATCATAACCTATTCCATGTGTTTGATTAACAGCCTGCTTATTGTAAAACTCTTTGGACTTCGAACAAGAATTAAAGTAAGCTTTAACCTTAGCCTCAAGACCGGTGATCTTATCTTTGAGAATAGTTTCGAGTTGTCTATAACAGTCAACTCTATTCTCTAGAAAAGATACTTGTTCTTTTAGTTTATCTTGATTAATGTGCACAAGTCTTAATTCATTGACCTCTTTCTCAACGTCTTTGATTTGTTGATTTAACAATTCATTATCACGACGAGCACAATCTAAGGAACCTCCTAGATGATAAACTAATTCAGCATCAGTAAATTTTACCTCTTTTCTTGACGATGAGGTGCTTGCATTACTAGCCATGAGAGCAAGATTCCCAACTTCTTCATCTTCACTGTCAGTATCATCCCAGCTTCTTCCCTTTGCCAGGTACGCCCTTTCAGATTTACTCTTTTGATTAGAATCGTAAGAGTTCTTCCTAGCTTGTTTTGGCTTCCTGCATTCTGTGGCAAAGTGTCCCAACTCATTACAGTTGAAGCATCGAATGGTGCTTCGATCAACCATCCCTATTTTATACCCACCACTGCTGGTGTTAGAGGATGAAGATCCACCTTTCTGGAATCTGTTGTAGTTGGACTTGTACTTGAACTTGGGATTCCTTTTGAATCTGACATTTGAGAATCTCTTGACAATCAGGGCCATTGACTCATCCTCCAATTGCTCCAGTTCTTCCAAGGAATAATAATCATCTCCTGATTGATTTGTAGTAGGAGAATCAAATTTTGCTACTATCACATTATCTTCAACCTTGGAAGACTGTACCATTCTTTCTGACTGTTGAGATTGATGTTGATATTGTGGTTGTTGTTGTTGTTCATCAGCTACTAGAGCAGTAGACGTGCTGACCACTCTTCCTTTCCCGTAAACTTCCTTCTGCTGAATCTGCTCCAACTCATAAGTCTTTAACACACCATAGAGCCTTTCCAAAGAAATCTCACTCAGATCTCTTGCTTCTCTTATGGCAGTGATTCTATGTTCGAGATGAGTTGGCAGTGTTAAAAGGAACTTTTTGTTGACCTCCCTGATGGAATAGTATTTACCATTAATGTTCAGGTTGTTGATCAATGGATTGTACCTCTCAAACACTTCAGTGATTCCTTCTCCTGGATTGGATTTAAAGTATTCATACTCAGAGGTTAGGATTTCTAGTTTGTTCTCCCTAACTTCCTCTGTGCCTTCATTAATAATCTCAATAGTTTCCCAGATATGTTTGGAATCTTTATAATTCATCACATGTCTATTCATCAGGGGATTAAGGGAATCTACTAAGATTAATTGAAGGCTAGCATCCAGGGAAGCTTCTTCTATTTTAGCAGGAGAGAAGTCCTCAGGATCCTTCACATAAGTTCTCGCTTTGGTGATCACCACATCATTTTCTATTACCTCTGGTTCCATAACCATAGGAATTTTTGGACCCTTCTTCAACACTTGCAAATATTTGGGATTAGCAACCTGTAAAAACTGTAGCATCTTCTTCTTCCACATAACATAATTTTCTTTATCGAAAAGTGGAATTTTAACGGTTCCAACTTTTTGTGTAGTCATTATGAATTTTTTGAGTGAATAAAAAATTCAAGAAGTGAAAGAAACACAAAAGTCTAGGATCTAGATTTGTACGTTAATCAGAAGGCTCTGATACCAATTGTTAGGTCCCAATTTGTTTGTAGAAGGGGGGGTTGAATGCAAACAATACAGTTTAGTCGAATAAAATGCGGAATAAAATTGTGAAACAAAATTCAAGTTAAATAAAACTTTTATTAAACTTGAAAGGTGTTACAACCACGGTATCGGTTACAAGGGATTAATCTCAAATCAATTATTACAAATCTAGAATAAATTCGACATGAACTTTTTCTATTTTTGTAATTAAAAGATCAAATGCTAAATGCGATTTGAGATTAAGTTCTAGGGATTTTAATCCGCTAGATTGATACACAAGAACAAGATAAGTATTTCTAGTTGATTGGATTTAACTTTACAATCTAGAAATTGATCTTGAAGTTGCAGATGAGATGTAATATTTTTCTGCTCCTTTTTCTTTTTGTTCTTCTGTATGTTCTGTTTGATTGCTTTTCTTTGAACTGGTCTTCTGCTTCTTTTAAACAACACAGCTGAGTAGATTGAATTGGAATGACAATCCTTTAAGCTTGTGAGACTTTCGGTAGGACAATGTTTACAACTAGCAAGACAATTAAAAATGAGCTAGCAAGACTTTCGGTATGACTATAGATTGTCATACCGATTGTCATATTAGTTCAAATAAATTGTCTTGCTGAATTAATAATTGATTTTAATCTAAACAGAAATTCTAATAAGACAATTAAATGTATTGGCATGACTTTCGGTATGACTATCAATTGTCATACCGATTGTCATACTAGTTCAAATAAATTGTCTTGCTGAATTTAAGCAGATTTTAAACCAATTAAAATCTTGTAAATCCTTAATATTAATTCTAAATTAATTAATCAATTTAATTTAATTAATCAATAAATTAAACTTTGCAGATATAATTTATTCTCTTAATTAAATTATATGACTTAATTAATTAATAGAGAATTAATACTAACCCTGAGCAGCATCCATTCTTTTGACAATCTTCTGAAAGTCACTGAGACTTATGAATCAATTCCGCCACTTCAATGCTGACACTCGATGTACTGTCTGGTTCATGAGTGACTAACTTTGGTGACGTTTCTTCATGTCTTGACTTTGATATTCTGATTGAATCCTTGTAATAAATGATACCCTGACGAGATCTCTGTCACTTGATTAAATCCACGATCTTGATTTATATCACTGAGGCATGATCAAATTCTTGAACTTCTTCCAGTGAATCTTCAAGTCTGCAGATGAACAATGTTTCTTTATTCTTTGACAGATGTTACATTGTGAGATCTCTGTGATGATTGATCCACTATTTACTTATTACATTCTTATTTGAGTTGAGTTAAATACTCGAATAAACGAGTAGGCTATGACATATGCCTTTCAGAGACCTAACTAGGTCGCCCACTCAAACAAGAATTCATATTCAGTTTTATGAAACATTTTATTCATGAAATATTCTATTCTTTCGTTTATATAACGAATATCGAATTAAAATCATAAAGTGATTGAAGAACAATATACTTTCTTATTTGTTAATTATTGGATATAATTCCTTCTTTCAAAATAGTATCTCTTTGAAACCTCAATGGTTAACCTTTGGATGAGAATGTTATTCGAAATTTCTTTCATTACTCGAAAAGAAAATTATTCTTTCATTAAGGAAATCTTACAAGTATTGTTCGTATGATGTTATTATTCAGCAATCATTGCTTTCAAGGAATATTGTCTATAACATCATAATATAAAATTCTAAGGACATGGAAGGATAATCCTTGTTGTATTCTTCCTTCCAAGTTATAAATCTTTTGAGTGTTGCGACTCTTTTATTTGGAACTCATTATTTCTTCAAATATTAGATTTTGAAATCTTGTTAAGATTGTCTAAATTACATCGATATCATGAAAATCATTTTTTTTTAAGGCTGATTGCCTTCAGAACAAAGAGAGGAATAGTTGAGAACTAATTGTTGTATTATGAGATTGAAGACTCAGTGCTAAGATGGTACAATCGGAGCATCGTGATGAGTAAGTTGTTTTAAAAAGGAAATACCATATTTAGTTATTATCATAATGATCTTTAACATGGTTATAGAAGGACGATAATACAGATACCAACGTGATTAGTGCGGTACGCTTTTGTGAAACACTATCGGGATAAATACTAATGAATTCAGGAAAAACCAAGCATGTATGAATTCAAGGAATATGATTTTGTGAGATGTATAATGATATGTCTATGCGACTTAAGGATCGTGACATAAGGTATTCTAATAAAAATCTAGAATAATCACGATAAGGTCCGCACGATAAGGGACAAAAAGTTTAACTTATGAGGAAAATTTGGAATTTTTTTTACTTACATTGAACACGAGGTAGATGCTACAGTCAAATTGATCAAGAGTTATGATTGAGAAATCTATTATCATCAAGGAAAGGCCAATGTGGTGGCCGACACTTTAAGTAGGAAAAGATAGATGTTAGAAATATGTTGTGTACTTGATGATAAGCTAAATAAAACACCTTAGTAGATTTAACTTATTGAAATTTGTAGCACACGACGGATGATCAATTATAGTCCCGACGGATGATTCAATATAGTCCCGACGATGACTAATTGATATCCACCGGGTGAGTTGCTTATGTAACAATAAGTAATGTAGCACATTTCTACAAACAACTTTGTGTAGATTCTGTAGTAGCATATGAGTCATGTTGACTACTAGTAGATATGCAGAATAGGTTGATTAATTGTAAATATTAGATGTCTTATAATTCTGCATAAATGAAATGGAGTCAAGTGTCAAATAGCTACCCGACGGATGATCAACAAAGCTACCTAACGGATGGTCAACAAGGCTACCCGACGGATAACAAGCATGTACCCGACGGATGATCAATTCAAATATTTGTTGACATTGACAACAG
This sequence comes from Apium graveolens, assembly GCF_009905375.1. Classification (NCBI taxonomy): domain Eukaryota; kingdom Viridiplantae; phylum Streptophyta; class Magnoliopsida; order Apiales; family Apiaceae; genus Apium; species Apium graveolens. The sequence continues at coordinate 50,836,738 of NC_133654.1, forward strand.
AGTCACATGTGTTGGGTGTTTGCAAAAGGAATGTGGAAGCCTGTTTAGCAGGGTTTTGAGAACAAAGAAGCATTACCATTTCCATGCTATTATGAAGATATTCAAAGATGCTGGAATAGAGTAGTGAAGCAGCATGGAGTTAGACTTGATAGGTTTTGTTTTATTATCATGTATTATTACCATGTAAACTTGGTGATATATAAACCAAGTGTAGCTACTAGAATAACTAACTAAGAAAACACATTTTAGAAGAGAAATTGATAAAGCTGTAACTGTTAAGAATTTCTCTGTAGTTTGTTTGTTCACTTGTAATAGCAGCTGTGAGCTATTCAAGCTTCACATGGTTCTCTCGATATATATATATATATATATATATATATATATATATATATATATATATATATATATATATATATATATATATATATATATATGGTTGATACATTCAAATCCACCAGAAAGTTTTAAAGACTTGTGTCTTTATTACTTGTGTTTTGATTTATATAATGCTTTCATTCCGCACTTTGCGAATCAAACACTTATATATATTATTGAGTTTGAACAGTTTTAAAAATCTCAAAAAGAAGCCAGAATCCCCCCCTTTTGTAATTCTTGTTGTGTTGTTAGGGAATAATAATAGATTAAGGATAAAAAATTTCAGGACAACTGATGAGGAGGATCGCATGAATGAATTTGAAGTAAGACAATAAGAAGAGTACCCTTTATTACGTAATGGGAAGGATTAAAGACAACTAGAAATTTAAGAGGATACTAGTCATGACCCAAATGGGAGTAAGAGTTTATTATAATAAATTCTGGAGGAGGATTATCAAGAACCAAGTAAGCCGTCATGCTATTTTAGGATTTTGAGTAATGGGTTAAATAAGACCGCTTATTTTATTATGTAAATGACAGATCTCCGCTCTATAAAATTGTTATGAACGCAGAAGAGATAATTGGTGATAGAGAGACCCCGTGATGTCGAGCCACGCAAGGACCCAAGAATTAATTTCACAACCGAATTATTTCCCAAGATATTTTTTGAAAAAGGATGAATAAAGGCACGACTTAGAGCTCTAAAAATCGACAAGTAAAATGGGAGGACTATCTAGACCATGAAGATACGTCTAAAGGATTGTCTTTTATTTGTAACGGTTAGGAGAATCTCCTATCTTTGATAGAAAATTCGTACAGATATACTTACCATGCGAGCATACGCAAAATAGCCGCCGATATCCCTTACGGAGGACAACGTGGAAGAACGAAGGATGTTATGGTTAGAGCTAACTGAAGGCAAAGAAGATCGTACACGCCCTTTAAAAGGCCACTAGTAGGAGTTTCCAATAAATGCGAATACGTCTAATATGCTAGCGAGAATAATGAATACGACCCAGAAGGTATCGTAGTACTACAAATATTATACGGGAAATGATTAAAGAAGTCTAACCGATAGCGGAAGCTGAGCATTCCACGATTCTAAACTGTATCAATCAATTGAGTTTGAAATGTCGCTTCCTTCAAGATGACAACGGGACCACGATGTGCCTTACATTACTACAGGAAGAAATGTTAAAATCTGACGCTAAACATGTAACAGGAGACGAGCATGACGAAATGCAACGGGAACTTATTACATAAAATAATCAACAGAGATGATGCACCGAATTGAGTAAACATGAAAGAACGAAACTCTAGCACTAGTTTGGGTGATGGAGGGAAAACGAATAAGTTGAAGGACCATTCCAAACACTAGAAGATGCGTTAATCATCCATATTATATATTTTTAAGGAAAAATGAAGTGACCAACTGACGTTAATCGAATTACCGACAATTATCATGTGGGCATTGGAACGGCTACAAAGCGTTGTATAGAAAAAAGAATCATTCTCCCTTAGGTTGGGAATAAGTTGGTAAACAGAGGATACTTGGACCATAGTTGAGTCAACAGACCAAAGAAATTCCTAGAACTTATCAGAACCCGGCTAGTGGCAGCCCAGGATAAACAATAACGATATACAGACCAGAACTATAAAGTCGAAAAGTACGAAATAAGGGACCAAGTATTGTTGAAAGTGCCTCCTGGGGAGGGAGTGATAAGAGAAAGAAATGTTGAACCCAAGGTTTATTGGACCAGTTAAAATCTTTAAAGGACTAAGAAAGTTGGATTATAAATTAGCACCATCGTCGAACGGTCGCCAAGTTTATAAAGAGTACCATGAATCGAGGTTAGGAAATTTAACCGTCAACGCCAACCATATGATTGAAAATGAGCTAATAAACTTGTAGCCAGACTTAGCGTATGTCGAGTAACGTGTAGAGGTCATAGGTCTACAAGAATGAGTACCCGAAAATATATTTGACGTACGAGAGGAAATTTAATGAAGAGATCCAATACTGCGAAGTCAATGTGAGAACTCGAGGTGGTCATGTGAGAAGTGTATCCCCGCCTATTCCTAAACTGATTCCGGGACGGAATCCTTTTAAGGGGGGAAGACTGTAAGAACCCAAATTTTTGACATCGGTAAAGGACCTTTATGAATAGTAACCTTGCGATTTAATTAAATATTTTGTGACCACACCATATACGAGTTTTTAATTTAAGATTCCGAGTTGATATTTTGATTATACGTACCAAATGAGTGCATTTAAACGCTATTAGTTTTCAAAGAAAATGAACTTTGAAAAATGACCGTATCTATAAATCATCAAGGGTTACGAGAATCACATTATAATTACAAATTTAAAATCCTACAAATTTATATCCGAGTATGATACTTTAAAACATAAAGAACGCATAAGAAATAATTTACATCGCAAACCGTTTACGAGAATTTACTACAAAAATGAATAAGCTACCGAGCGAACGCATAAATGTATCAAACCAAGCTAACTATACTAGCTAACTAGACTAAGAAACTAACCATGGTCAAGTAACCAAATAGTAACCTAGCTAGATAGAATGATAACCAAGAAGCTACTAAATAGTAATCTAGGATCTAAACCAAGTAGAATAGCTTGCAACCTAGGATGGCTAGCCAATATTTTCATTGACTTAGTAGTACTAGGAGATATACAAAATCATATCTCACAAATCATTCAAGAGAAGCATTCAAGAAAACATAAAAAGCTATCTCTCTCTCTCTCTTCAAGAACAATGTTGATTTGCAAGAACACAATGGAAAGAAAAAATCATATCTCATGTTCTACTCATTAAAAAATCACCAAATTTTTACCAAACCTCTTTCATATCATGGGTAAGTCACGCACCAAATTTCATGCCCATCCATGAAGTTTTCAATTTTATAAAAATATTTGAAGTTGAGGGTGAATAGTAACTCCGAAAATCACTAACTTATTTTCTTGATTTTTCATGGAAGTTTTAGGCTCCTAAATCTATACCAAGGCTTCATCAAGGATCTTAGGACTTTATTAAGTATTAAAAAGCTTCAAGGAAGGTATAAACATTCATACAAACGTTTTTTATGTTTTTGGTTTCAAGAAAAGTAAGGATCTTGAATATAAGTATGGTTTTGAAGATTGATTTGATATTATCTTGATGTTTAGTTAATTAGTTTTAAGGTTGATTATTTTTGCCTCAGGAACATAATGTTCTTGAGAGGAGTTAGTGATAAGATGATGATTTGATGATTGTTGATGGTGGTATAATGATTTAAGACATAAACGAAACTCGGATCGTAATCGTCACCTCGTTAAAACGAGCAAAACTCAACTTAAGTTTCTGCAGAAGTTCCCAAATGTATAAACTGTAGTTTCTTAAAAAGTGATACTTGATTATTGTGATATACAATGTTATGAGGATCATTTAGGCACTTTAATCGCTTGATTTCAATTTACGGATCAAAAGTTATGACCATTTTAGTAAAAGGGATTTACGCGACAAAACTGCTACAAATTACGAATTTTGTAAATATAAATGATCAACTTAAAAAAATTTAAAAATCATGAAATTTCTAAAGAAAGTATTAAATAGAGTTTATTAACTTCCATAAAAATTCCAAGTAAAAATATTGATTTTTCAATTTTATAAAAATGTCGGAGCTGAGGTCGCGTGGAGTACGAACTTAAAAAACAAACCCCTGTTGGAAACTGCCACTTCGGGATTTTCACCCTAGTTACCAGAAAAATATTTTCAAATTATTTGTTCTAAATTTTGTCTAGATCGTACACACAAAAACGGTGCTTCAATTGAGTTAACGGTTTGAGAGAAATCAACATTTTAGTGAAAGCGGTCTGAATAGTAAAACTCCGTACTTGACCGAATTTTTAAAATAGTTTTCACCTAATTAAATTCATTTTATCAAAATGAAACTCTTATGATAATATTACAAGAACTCAAGAAACTCTTCGAGGTGGTTTCGTATTAAAATAGTAATTTTACGATTTATTAAAAATGATAGAGCGCAAGTCACGTAATAGTCACATTCGGTAAAGTCAACTGTAGAAGACCACTTTGACCGTCCGTTTCGACCAAGGATTGATACTTATTTCGAGTCGATCAAATATTGAAAATTATGAAGTATCGTACTTATTAGAAATATAATTTGGTGATGGGATTAGGAATACTGATTAAGATTATGATATTTGTTGATCAGAAAACCCGGAACGAGAGGAAGTAAGGAAACATATCTTGGACTTCAGGCAAGTTTTCAAACCCTACCTTTTTGAAACTGTTGTGTTAATTTTCAAATAATGTCGATATATACATGATGCTATATTTACGATGTTTTATGAATTATGTTATATAATATCATACCATATGGTAATAATTTTGGTATAAGAATATTACCGAATTTTAATTGATAACGCTAGAGAGTAGCGTTGTATATATGCGGAGTATATTTTAGACCAAGGGTCGATCAGTATAATTTGATGAAAACCCGGAAGTATTTCAGAGGTGTTTTATTTAAGAATATTAACGCTATAGTAAAGCGTGATGTATAAGTTGTAAGACTGAGAGACTGTCAGTTTTTATAAAGTATAAACCCGGGAATCATCCCGGAGATATTTTGGATGATTAAAAGTCTGTACTTGTTTTATTGCAAGGGACTTGTCACTCACTTGCGAAATATTAAAATATCTTGAATTTAGTTAAAATGATTTCCAAAAATCTTATTGCCTCAACTATATTTAATTATTCGAATAATGAATATTACTTTAGTTATTCATTTAATATAAGGGGAGTATTCTCAATCGATTATTTATTTTGAACTCGATTAATTATATTATTAAAGATTACTTTAATTATTTCAACATAAATTAGTTGAGGAATATTCTTTCAAATATTCTTTTAAAATATATAATTATTCGAGGTTTAATTATTTAATATTTATTATTTAATTATTAAATATTTATTTAGTAATTTAAAATGATTTAAAAATCATAAGACCCATTTAAAAAAGTACTTTCCTAACTTTTAGAAAGTCATTCGAATACTTTGAAATCGTCGAAAGATATTATATTGACTTATTTTTAAATATTCTGAATACAGTTTCAAAAGAAACTCCCCCTTATTTAATTATCTGTTGATAACGGTCAACTCACATCCTTAGTACTTCCTCCGAAAATTCTCAGAAGTACACATATATATACACACTGATAAGATAAGCTATTTCTATCAACAAGCAAAATGCTTGGGGAACTTCGATGTGGTTCGAGTTCTCGAGATATGATAGGATTCTTTTAAGGACTTGGAGGGGTAGACTCTAGTCCTATGTGTACTAGGGAGACTACCAAATGTACCTACCTGTTAGGAATATGTTGTGAACTTGATGATAAATTAAATAAAACACCTTAGTAGATTTAACTTGGTAAATTTTATAGCACTCAACGAATGATCAAATATAGTCCCGACAGATGATTCAATATAGTCCCGACGGATGATGATTTGACATCCATCGAGTGAGTAGCTTATGTAATAATAAGTATTGTAGCACATTTCTGCAAACAACCTTGTGTAGATTCTGTAGGAGCATATGAGTCATGTTAACTACTAGTAGATATGCAGAATAGGTTTATTTATTTTAAATAAGAGATGTCTTGTAATTCTGCATAAGTGAAATGGAGTCAAGTGACAAATAACTATCCGACGGATGATCAACAAAGCTACCCAACGGATAATCAACAAAGCCACCCGACGGATGACAAGCATGTACCGAACGGATGATCAAATTCAAATATCTGTTGACAGTGACAACACAGTCACATGCGTCGAGTGTTTGCAAAAGGAATGTGGCAGCCTTTTTAGCTGGGATTTGAGAACAAAGAAGCATTACCATTTCCATGCTATTATGAAGATATTCAAAGATGCTGGAATAGAGTAGTGAAGTAGCATGGAGTTAGACTAGATATGTTTTGTTTTATTATCTTATCTTATTGTCATGTAAACTTGGTGATATATAAACCAAGTGTAGCTAGTAGAGCAACAAGCAACAAACTAAGCACACCCATTTTCAGAGAAACATTTTCAAGGTGTATTCTGTAGCATTTCTCTGTAAGTTTAGTTGTTCTACGTGTAAGCATCTGTGAGCTATTCAAGCTTCATAAGTTCTCATTCGATATATATATATATATTGATATATAAACCAAGTGTAGCTAGTAGAGCAACAAGCAACAAACTAAGCACACCCATTTTCAGAGAAACATTTTCAAGCTGTATTCTGTAGCATTTCTCTGTAAGTTTAGTTGTTCTACGTGTAAGCAGCTGTGAGCTATTCAAGCTTCATAAGTTCTCATTCGATATATATATATATATATCTTCGGTGGATACTTTCAAATCCACCAGAAAGTTTTAAAAGGTTGTATTTTTATTACTTTGTGTTTTGATTCATATAAATCATTTATTCCGCACTTTGCAAATCAAACACATATATATTATCAAGTAAGAACTGTTTTAAAATCTTGAAAAAGAAGCCAGAATTATATTCAACCCCCCTTCTATAATTCTTGTTGTATTGTTAAGGAATAATAATTGGTATCAGAGCAAGCTCTTGAAGTACAAAGAGTGTAAAGATCACTACAAACAGCAAGATGAAGAAGAAGGATGTTGGAGTTAAGATTCCTTTTCTGAACAAAGATAATTATCACCACTGGAAGGTGAAGATGCTCCTACATCTTCTTTCCCAAGATGAGGCCTATGTGGATTGCATAGAGAGAGGTCCTCATGTACCAATGAGAGTTGCAACTGGCAATGAGCCATCTGTTCCAAAACCAAGGCATGAATGGTCAGACCCTGATATTGAGCAAGTTAGGAAAGACAAGAAGGCCATAAATATATTGTTCAACGGAGTTGATGGTGATATGTTTGATAAAATCATTAACTGTAAAACAGCCAAGAAGGTTTGGGACACTATCCAAATTATTTATGATGGTACTGAGCAAGTAAGGGAGAATAAGATACAACTGCTAATTAAGCAATATGAGCACTTCCATTGTAAAGATAGTGAGTCTCTCACTAATATTTTTAGTAGATTTCAAAAACTACTAAATGCTCTGAAGTTGCATGGAAGAGTCTATCAAACAAAAGACTCTAAGCTCAAGTTCCTTAGATCTCTTCCAAAGGAGTGGAAACCAATGACAGTCTCATTGAGAAATTCTCAGGATTATAAGGAGTTCACCTTGGAGAGACTATATGGCATCCTGAAAACTTATGAGCTTGAAATAGAGCAAGATGAGAGGATGGAGAAAGGAAGGAAGAAAGGAGGGTCCATAGCACTGGTTGTTGAGTTAGAGAAGGAGAAAGAGATGAAGGTAGAAGCTATTGAGTCTAAATCAAAGGTCTGTGAAAGCAAGGGCAAATTGCTGGTTATAACGACTCGTGTATTTTTGAATTATTTATATATGTAATTATGGAAGTATTAAATAAATAAAGTATGTGTATAGTTTTTGTCAGCTCGGTTTTATTTTATTATTATGTATGTGTGATTTATGGTGTACCGGGTTGTCCCCGTAGTTAATTATGGAATTATGTTGAATTGTTTCCACTTTTAAAAGTAAATTTAATGCAAATTTATTTGTATAAATATGTGGATTATCTCTAAAATTGTTTTAATGGTTTTATAATTACAATAATTATTTTTGGAATTTTATAAAATTTAGAAATCAATATTTCATCAATTATTTAACCTAGTACGATTTTCTGATTTTATTTATTTATAAAATCAGTATTTAATTCCAGAACTTCTCAAAAATTACAAAATTCACATTTTATTAAGCTCATAATATTCTGAGAATTTTAGAATTATTCTGGAATTTTCGGGACTAATTTCACCCGCGCATTGTTTCGTTCAATTGTTGAAAGCGGGTATAAACTGTATTACAGGAATTATTTTAAAATTACGAGAATTACGTTTTTATTTACTTCGGGATAATTATGACATTTTAAGACTAATTTAGATTTATTTCGATGTATTTTAACCGCACCTGGTTTCATCCAATCGCTAAATCCGGGTATTTATTGTGCTTCAAAATTTTATTTTAAAATTTCTAAAATTTTGTTTTTATTAATTTTAGGGTATTTATAATATTTCAAGAAGTTTTGGTATTGTTTTCGTGTAACTTTGTCCGATAAATTGCGAAGTTGGGGTAAAGTTTCGACTCCCGGATATTCAGGGACATGTGTCAAATCCTTATAAAAGAATTTGACACGTATCCGAATTATTGATACGTGTCCTGTGCAAACCAAACAAGCAGCAAGTCATTTTCTTTATTCCGTTTACATCAATTTCTTTACTCTATGTTCTCTCTCTCTGTTCATCTCCTTTTTCTCCTTCTTTCACTTTTTCTCCTCTCGGCTGTTCCTGTTCGTCGCCGTTTCATTTTTCCGGTCGTGCCCGGTGAGCCGCCGCTTGAATCCTTAGCTTGGCTGGTTCTATTTGTGTTGATAATCTATGTATACGTGTATATATATGTTCATGTGTATGTTGTTAGCGTGTGTGTTGTGCATGTTTTGATATCTTCTGTTATTTTCTTCCAACCGTCGCCGTGCGTATTCCGGTGTGGTGGCCGGCGTGCGTGTAACGCACACGCGCGTGTTCCCGTTTTGTTGTTATGTGTGTTGCAAGTCACTGCTTTTGGTTTAGGTTCTGTATAATTCAATTGTTCCGTAATTTTTGGAATTCGAATTTTAATCTAATTTTGTGAAAAATTTCGAATGAACTTTGTGATTATTCGGATATTTAACTTAATTATTTGAGATTTAAATTGTTAAAATTCATAATGGAAACCCGAATGATTCGGGCACCGACAAATTTCGCCTCCGTCAACAATGATTTTCGATGAGTTGACGGTGGACGGTGATGAGTTATTTCTGAGTCCTAAAACCATAAATAATACCTAGTTCGTAAAAGTTATTTTGAGAGTCGGGTCGGTAGTAATTAAATATGATAGTCGAACAAGTTAATTCGGATTGTGATTGTGATTGTGAATAGTGCAATTGATTTGGTTTGGATTGTGAATTGCGAAATTGATTGATTTGTGTTTATGATTGGGATTTGACGTCGATTATGTTTTGACGGGTAGTCCGATAAACAAAAGAGACGCTGCCCGAATTTCGAGAACGTATCCTGTAAAATATTGGAAATATCAGTCGAATGTATATAACTATATAATTATAAATAAATTATTTTATAAAATATAACTGACAACCCGTTTTCTGAAATAATGAGTATATGTATTTTCCGAAAGTGAATATCAAGCTGAGTTTTGAATACCTGAACCCTAACTGATGCCTGTATTACAATAATGTATGTGTTACGAGTCAGGTTTTGTTAACGCACAGGTAGATTGTTAGTGAGGATATGTCAAGCATAATCGAAAGTCTACATTAGGGTATTTTGACTCTGTAGGTTCTAGTCGGAAGGCCCGAGAATTGGCATTGGACAAAAGATAGTTTGGTGGTCAGTCAAAAAGCTCAGTAAGGTTCCAATCAAAGGATTTAAGTGCTGAGGTCGAATCCAGGGTGATCTAGTGGATAGACAATAAAGCCTGAGCGGCAGAGTCGGCTCAGAGTCGATCAGTAATAGTTGTAAAGCCCTGCCAGGCAAGTACTTCTAAACCTTTTTCGGGATATAATGCAAATATTTCTAAATTCTCTCATGACATATTGTTAAGTATTCAAAATAGCTCTGTTTTATATTGTAAGTACATTGAATCATTCAGCCTTGAACCTGAGCCACATCATTTGATCTTTGAGTCGTAAGCCTTATTCCTTGTGAACCATTCCTTGTTGATTTACCAGATACTAAAGTGCACAAATACGATACTACTCCACAAATATATACCCATCATATACCAAACACTGGAACAAAATTGTTTGAACATACACAAACTTTTATACTCAACCATACCTTGTGACATCAAAGAACTAAACCTTGTAAAATCCTTGCTCATCTAATACCTGATTCTCCTATAGGCTGAAGGCCATTTCTTATACATACTTTGATACACCCTTGTGATACCCATGAATTGTATTACGCTTTTATTCAAGTGTTTTATCATCATTGAATATGATCTTGTTTTATTGAAGTACATTGTTTATCATACTGAACTATTTTAGAATTGGATAGTTTTCTTTATGTGGACCAGATTCGTGGTCGTAAAAGGCCAATGTGTGCCTTGGATCTAGTATATAGAGCAAAGCGGGAAGCCTTGCTCGGGGTTAGTGCGTGACTGATCAGCAGCCTAACCTTGGTTTTAAAATTTAAAATGAATATCCAATTCTAATGATTGTTTAACAAGAAACTTGATTCTTTTAAATTATTCCATTTGAACATTGTTTGACCTCAGTTATCGTTATTATAACTTGCTGAGCTAGTTAGCTCACTCTTGCGAATCTTTTTATGTATTTTACAATTAAAAAGGATATGGTTGATAGCGAGGTTCCTCAATCCAGAGTACGAGCTAGGATTCCAGATTGAGTTGGATCGAGCTAGCAAGAGCTTTATACGGTAGTGAGATAGTAAGATTGTATAAACAATTTCATTATCAGTTGTAAGTCAAATTAGTTGGGATTTGGGTACGTTATAATAAAAGATAAGGTTGTGGCTTGTTTTCATACTTTAACCTGTTGTGATCCATGGTTGTGTAAAGCAGGGTCATTATAAATAATATTTTATTTATAGGTTTATATATTATGTGTGTGTGTGTTGTGGACCCTAAACTTCTGACCCAGATTTGAGGGCGCCACAGGTTGGTATCAGAGCTACATGTTATAACTCACTGAAACAAGCCTAGATTGCCGGGATTGGGTAGAGGGTTATGATTAGGAATATGAAATAAAAAGATAGGATGTTGTGAGGTTGAGTGCGACTGTATAGTAGGTTTTCAGTACGATTTGTGTTTCGATTCGAGATTCTTAGCTCGTGATGTGATTTCCAGATAACGGCAATGGCAGATCCTGTTTTCCCTGTATCATCTGATCGTTTGAAGCCTACCGTTTGAGGATCATCATTTTATCCCACATTTGACTTGCATATTGTTCTCCCACCAGTATTAATGTATTACCTCTTGTTATAACAGCTACACCCCTTCAAGCTATTCTATGCTATTTTACCACCCCTTGATATGAGACTACCTATTTAAGAACCTCCATCTGTTTATTCTTGTTTTACTGGACATTCGACTGTGAGTGTATCTCTTTCGTTTACCCTACACTCTGTTCTATACCCAGTTTAAAACTTGTCATATAAAGCAACAGTACTTACGAGGATGGATTCGAGAGCTACAGTAAATGGTGAGTACCTGAGATATAAATAAAGGTGAGAAGAAGTTTAGAAAGAAGATTTAAGTGTTCCGGAGGATAGTTGCTACCAGGTTACAAGAAGCCATTAGTGAATAGGCCACCCCTGATTAGCCTGTGGAAGGGATTAGATGAATTTTGAAAGAGAATTAGAGAGTATGGATCTGGAACTCTCTTGAAGTTAGATAATGCTGTTATGACGATGGGATATATATATTGTAACTATGTGATGTGACATCAACCGACTTGTTGACTATTGGATAGCCTGTTCTATTTAACGACTGCAAAGATGATGACGGAGGTATTACTGGTATGGAAGCTTTGATGTGAAGCTACGAATAAGATAACATGAAACAACAATAGAAGTTTTCGTCGGTTAAGGAAGACAAATGCAACCAATAAAGGAGAAAAGGTAAAATGAAGTGAATGGACCTTTTGTGATCGTTTCTTTAATTTGGTACCTTGTTATAGGTAGGAAGGACAACAACCAACTCATATAGTAATGACAACTAGATGTATGATTTTCAAAATTTTTAAACAAGTTTTTGAAAAAGATGTTCCCTTACGAAATTTTTAAAATCCTTTTTGAATAAAATAAGTTTTAAAAATTGGTTGTCAAGTCACTACTTGAGTTTCTTGTTTGTTATACGACCAGATTACTTAGAAAGTACGTGTTCTAGAAATTAGTATGGTTGATTTTGAGGGCCAAATGGACCCGCTATTACGAGGCAGTATCGATTAATCCTAACAGAAGAATGTGAATCTTGTTTGATGAGATTAACAACAGAACCGAAGTACGGAAAAGCTATTCATCTAGTTGCAGAGACCAATAAAGTTTCAAGAATTCATTGATTTAAAAGGAGCTTGGGCATGACCGAAGAAGATTGGGAAGTGAAAGGCATATGTCATAGCCTATTTGTTTATTCGAGGATTTAACTCAACTCAAATAAGAATGTAATAAGTAAATAGTGGATCTACCGTCAAAGAGATCTCTCAAAGTAACATATGTCAAAGGATTCAGAAACAATGTTCATCTACAGACTTGAGGAATTACTTCACTGAAAGAAGTTCAAGAAATTGATCAAGCCTCAGTGATATAAATCAAGATTGTGGATTTAATCAAGTGACAGAGATCTTGTCAGGGTATCAGATAATTACAGGGATTTAATCTGAAGAAAATCAAGTTATCAAAGTCAAGACATGAAGAAACGTCACGAAAGTTAGTCACTCATGAACCAGATAGTACATCGAGTGTCAACATTGAAGTGGTGGAATTGATTCATAATTGACAGTGATTTTCAGAAGATTTTCAGAAGAATGGTTTTTGTTGAAGAGTAGTATTAATTCTCTATTAATTAATTAAGTCATATAGTTTAATTAAGAAAATAAATTATATCTGCAAAGATTAATTTATTTATTAATTGAATTAATTGATTAATTAATTCTGAATTAATATTAGGAATTTTCAGAACTGATTTTGAATTTATATTCAATATTAATTCAGCATAACAATCAATTGAACTGGTATGACAATCAGATTGTCATACCGAAAGTCATACCAGCTCAAATAGATTGTCATACCGAAAGTTCTACTAGTTCAACAGATTGTCATGCTAGTACAAATGATTGTCATACCGAAAGTTCTGCTAGTTCAACGGATTGTCATGCCGATTGTCATGGTAGTACAACAGATTGTCTCACTGAAAGTTTTACCAGCTGTGGGATTGTCATGCCAGTTCATTTCATTTCAGTTCTGTTAATTATTATTTAAAAGACAAAACCAACAGACATTCATTTTGATCCACACAACAGAAGTCAACAACTCAAGAACAGAAAAGCAGCCGACTAAATATTTCATCCTTCATCTGCAAATTTTAAGATCATAAATTTCTATTTTTAAAGTTAAATCCAAATAATTAGAAATCATTCTCTTGTTCTTGTGTAACAATCTAGCGGATCAAAATCCCTAGAACTTAATCTCAAATTACGTTTAGCATTTGATTCTTTTTATTGCAAAAATTGAAAAAGTTCATGTCGAATTTATTCTAGATTTGTAATAATTAATTTGAGATTAATCCCTTGTAATCGATACCGTTGTTGTAACACCTTTCAAGTTTAATAATATTTTTATTTAACTTGAATTTTGTTTCAATTTTTATTCCGTACTAAATTCGATTAAAAGATATAGTTTGTATTCAACCCCCCCTTCTACAAACACATTGGGACCTAACAATTGGTATCAGAGCATTCTGATTAACGAACAAATCAAGATCCTAGACTTTTGTGATTTTTTCAACTCCTTGAATTTTTATTTATTCAAAAATTCATAATGACTTCACAAAAAGTTGGAATCGTTAAAATTCCACTATTTGATAAAGAAAATTATATTATGTGGAAGAAGAAGATGCTCTTGTTTTTACAAGTTGCAAATCCCAAATATCTGAACTTGTTAAAGAAGGGTCCAAAAACTCTGATGGTTATTGAACTAGAGGTGATAGTAGATGATGTTGTGATTACCAAAGCTAGAACCTATGCAAAAGAGCCTGAGGATTTTTCTCCTGCTGAAAAAGAAGAAGCCTCCTTAGATGTCAGCCTTCAGTTAATTTTAGTTGATTCCCTCGATCCCTTGATGAACAGACATGTGATGAACTGTAAAAATTCTAAACACATCTGGGAAACTATTGAGGTGATTAATGAAGGTACAGAGGAAGTTAGGGAGAACAAGTTGGAGATCCTAACCTCTGAGTATGAACATTTTAAATCCAATCCAGGAGAAGGAATTACTGAAGTGTTTGAGAGGTACAATGCATTGATCAACAACCTGACCATAAATGGAAAATATTATTCAATCAGGGAGGTCAACAAAAAGTTCCTGTTAACACTGCCAACTCATCTTGAACATAGAATCACTGCCATAAGAGAAGCTAGAGATCTGAGTGAGATTTCTTTAGATAGACTCTATGGTGTGTTAAAAACCTATGAGTTGGAGCAGATTCAGCAGAAGGAAGTCTACGGGAAAGATAGAGTGGTCAGCACATCTACTGCTCTAGTAGCTGAAGGTCAACAACAACAACAATCTCAACAGTCAGAGAGAATGGTACAGTATTCCAAGGCTGAGGACAATGTAGTAGTAGCAGAATATGATCCTCCTACTACAAATCAATCCAGTGATGATTTTTACTCCTTGGAAGAGCTGGAGAAATTGGAAGATGAGTCAATGGCCCAAATTTTCAAGAGATTCTCCATTGTCAGATTCAAGAGAAATCCCAAGTTCAAGTACAAGTCCAACTACAACAGATTCCAGACAGGTGGATCTTCATCCTCTAACACCATTAGTGGTGGATACAAAACATGGATGGTTGATCGGAGCACCATTAGATGCTATAACTGCAATGAGTTGGGACACCTTGCCATAGAATGCAGGAAGCCAAAGCAAGTAAGGAAGAACTCTTATGATTCAAATCAGAAGAGTAACTCTGAAAGGGCTTATCTGGCAAAGGGAAGAAGCTGGGATGATACTGATAGTGAAGATGAAGAAGAAGGGAATCTTGCTCTTATGGCTATTGATTGAAAAGCTTCATCATCAAGAAAAGAGGTAAAATTTACTGATGCTGAATTAGTTTATCATCTAGGAGGTTCCTTAGATTGTGCTCGTCGTGATAATGAACTGTTAAGTCAACAGATCAAAGACCTTAAGAAAGAGGTCAATGAATTAAGACTTGTGCATATTAATCAAGAAAAGTTACAAGAATAAGTATCTTTTCTAGAGAATAGAGTTAACTATTATAGACAACTCGAAACTATTCTCAAAGACAAGATCACCGGTCTTGAGACTAAGGTTAAAGCCTACTTCAATTCTTGTTCGAAGGCTAAAGAGTTCTACAGTAAGCAAGTTGTTAATCAAACATCTGAAATAGGTTATGATTACAATGCTGCTATTGGAGAATTAGGCATAAACTCCCCTCCTCATGTCTGTGCTAAAGGTAGGGAAGTACCACATGTGCTTAAGGGTGTTGATAAACCCCTCTATAAAGCATCAATTGCTGAACCATTTGATGCAACCTCCTCTATTATTCAAGAAAAAATACGTGCTAAAGATCATGCTAATGAGAAGGTTGTTTCCAAGCTAAGTGTGTCGAAAGTCCCAGTCAAAGTTGTGAAAGCAACTGAGATTAACTCAGACACACATGAGTTGGATAACAAAACTGCGATGTCTACCATGCATATTTTGCCTGTTGTAAATCCCTCTCATAAAGTATGTGGTGTTGCTAATTGTATGTCTTGTGCTTTCAATTTGATGTATGCTTATTTTTATGGTAAACATGTTTCTAGTGATAAGACTACTCCTCGTCAGCATGTAAATAATAGGAAGCATGATAGGTCTAAGACTGCTAGTCCTTCTATGGCTAGAAAGGAGACATTTGTGCCTAAGCCTAAACAGAAATTTGTTAAGGCTGTTTACAAGGTCAAATGTCCAGTCATTGAGAAAGTTGAGTACATGAAAATTAAGAATGTTGTTTTGCTTGACAAAGGCCAATTCTACAAGTATGCCGGACCCAACCAAGTTTGGATTCCGAAGAAGGTCTAATCCATTAGTAGTGCAGGGCAGTAAACAGGTGGAACCGGTAGTGTGGATTCTTGACAGTGGATCGTCAAGACATATACCGGAGATAGAGCCCTGCTATCAAAATGGTTGAGAAAGCTGGCCCACTGGTTACCTTTGGAGATAACATCAAAGGTTTAACTGAGTGATATGGCTGTTTACAAGCTGGTAATGTTATCATTGAACTCAAACTTCTTTCAACATTAGTGATTTCTTATTTCATGTAAAATCTTTTGAAATTACTATTGTACATCATTTCTCGCAAAAGATTAAATGTATAATTTTTATTTATTATAGATCTTAAGTATATTTTATCTCTATAGTGTCATATGTTCTGTGATACAGGTTCAGTCTCCAATGGCTTTCTTTCATTGACAGTCATGAGGTTGAAAACCCACAACATCTATCCCAGACTGTAAAGACAAACACAGAAACAGAACCAACCAACACTCTCTTACCACTAAAATGAAGTATGAGTGAGTGTGAGGGAGATAGTGCTTTAGTGCACCACATAAGAAAGGTTCTGAAGTCAACCCAGCAGCTCCGTCTACTACATAGATGAGTAGTATTTAAATCGAGACAACTGCTAGCTCCCATACATCTTCTCAAAAAGATGTAATGGCTAAAAAGGCACAAAAACAGTTACTATATTCATTTTCTCAATAGGGTGCATCTATTGAAATTTTCCTGTCGGCCAGGGTATCCGATGTAGTGTCACCACCTCAAACATAAACAATTCTTGATGCACAAGGAAAGGTCACACACACAAAGGATGAGTTGACGGAAACAAGAGTTTCGACCATTTTAAGGTCAGATTCGATTGTTCAAGGTTCTTTAATGGACCAATTGCCTTTACAGGTGTTAGGAGAGGATACTGATCCAAAAGCCATATGTCAGTGGTCAGTGTCTACCTCCCCAGGCTTAAATCCCCTGGATGCATCTGCGGAAAAGGGATCTGACATAGGCGCAAATCGGCAACTTGTTGACAATGATTCAGATATTACCTGATGAGTCACAAGGAAATGTCTTCAAAGACATTAAAAGGGAACTTTGATCTTTATGTTAAATTCTTTGGATCATTGTTTACCTTCCCAGAATTTAAATCTGGAACCCTAAAAGGGAAACTAGCAACTTGTAGATTATGACTCAGATTCATCTGACGAGTCTAATGAGGATGGGGATTTGCGAACTCCCATTGCACCACTTGTGACCTCCTTAAGGATGGCTAGGGTGATTTTCCTTGCAGGTACAGCTGAATGTTGGAGCTATGATAGGAGTGATACACTTGTGAGAAAGAGTGTAAAAACGAGTGGAGAGAAGAGTGAAACACATGTGAGGTACACTAAACAGAATCACACACTCACAGTGAGGAAGAAAGAGAAACTACTTATTATTTCTTTTCCATCCAAGTGAAATATGAGAACTCCTTCAGACAATGGCATACATTCCTTCTCTAAGGGGGAGATAAAAGCTTAAGTAATAGTTTGGAGGATTCCTCAACTAAGGGGGAGAAATAGCAGGGATGAAGAAAAAGATCCTACATATGTACACTACACCACACCATTGTTGTTTGTAACTACGGATCCTATTGTACGGGAGAGGTGGTAAACACAAGGTGATTTTCTAGTAAGGGGAGAAGCTGTTTTCCAAAAGGGGAGTACCATTGGTTTTTATCTGCGGATCCTATTGTACGGGAGATGTGGTAAACGAAGGTGATCTCCTTTAAGCAGTTAATTCTCATAGGGGGAGAAGCAAGAGAGATATGCGCTTCTCAACAGGAAATGTGGTTGTACAAAAGAAGATGAAACTACTTGAAGATATGTTCAGTCTAGAGGAATATCTATTTGGAATCTGGAAAATGTTAAATATAATCCAGAACTTTTCTACTATTTACTTTGCATTTCTGTTTACATCTTTTTCTTATTTGTTAGTTGAGTTATCCTCTAGGTATTTGTTGTTATTATCTAACAAACAAATAGGGGGAGATTGAAAGGTATATGTCATAGCCTATTTGTTTATTCGAGGATTTAACTCAACTCAAATAAGAATGCAACAAGTAAATAGTGGATCTATCGTCAAAGAGATCTCTCAAAGTAACATCTGTCAATGGATTCAGAAACAATGTTCATCTATAGACTTGAGGAATTACTTCACTGGAAGAAGTTCAAGAAATTGATCAAGCCTCGGTGATATAAATCAAGAATGTGGATTTAATCAAGTGACAGAGATCTTGTCAGGGTATAAGATAATTACAGGGATTTAATCTGAAGAAAATCAAGTTATCAAAGTCAAGACATGAAGAAATGTCACGAAAGTTAGTCACTCATGAACCAGACAGTACATTGAGTGTCAACATTGAAGAGGTGGAATTGATTCATAATTGACAGGGATTTTCAGAAGATTTTTAGAAGAATGGTTGCTGTTGAAGAGTAGTATTAATTCTCTATTAATTAAGTCATATAGTTTAATTAAGAAAATAAATTATATCTGCAAAGATTAATTTATTTATTAATTGAATTAATTGATTAATTAATTCTGAATTAATATTAGGAATTTTCAGAATTGATTTTGAAATTTATATTCAATATTAATTCAGCATGACAATCAATTGAACTGGTATGAGAATCAGATTGTCATACCGAAAGTCATACCAGCTCAAAGAGATTGTCATACCGAAAGTTCTACTAGTTCAACATATTGTCATGCTAGTACAAATGATTGTCATACCGAAAGTTCTACTAGTTCAACAGATTGTCATGCCTATTGTCATGGTAGTACAACAGATTATCTCACCGAAAGTTCTACCAGCTGTGGGATTGTCATGCCAGTTCATTTCAGTTCTGTTGATTATTATTTAAAAGACAGAAGCAGCAGACATTCATTTTGATCCACACAACATAAGTCAACAACTCAAGAACATAAAAGAAAAGCAGCCGACTAAATATTTCATCCTTCATCTACAAATTTCAAGATCATAAATTTCTAGTTTTAAAGTTAAATCCAAACAACTAGAAATCATTCTCTTGTTCTTGTGTAACAATCCAGCGGATCAAAATCCCTAGAACTTAATCTCAAATTGCGTTTAGCATTTGATTCTTTTTATTGCAAAAATAGAAAAACTTCATGTCGAATTTATTCTAGATTTATGATAATTAATTTGAGATTAATCCCTTGTAATCGATACCATTGTTGTAACACCTTTCAATTTTAATAATATTTTTATTTAACTTGAATTTTGTTTCAATTTTTATTCCGCACTAAATTTGATTAAAAGGTATAGTTTGTATTCAACCCCCTTCTACAAACACATTGGGACCTAACAAGAAGATTTTCAGACTAATCTAAAGGAAGAACTTTCTTAACAAAAGAATCGTCATTTTAAGTGGCATAGATAAAACTTGAAGTTACCCGGTAAGAGCGCACTTATGATAGAATTGTTAGACTATTAAACGCGCAGGTACGAAGCTAAAGACACAAATAAGTAAGAATCTATCCCAGTGCTTAAATTATGATGACATTTCAGCGGACTTTCTGAAGTTATTAAATGAATCAAATGGGATTTATTGATCGAACCAGCTCAGAAGAGGTACAGGGGTGAAATGTGGATGGTGACCAATAGTATCATTCTTTTCTGCAATATTATAGTGTATATCCTCTTTTTAAATCCTAAATATGTATGAACTTCTTTCCTTGAAAATTCTTTACGGTGATTAGAAAAAGGAGGATGTTTCATTCCTTTTAAATTTAATTCTTTCCCTCAAGTTTGCTCTCTGATTGGGACGAGCAGTATTATGGTGAGACGCTTTATCGGGATGACAAAGGGTCGGGTGGGACACCACCTAATCATGTGCTGTATGCCATATGGTACGAAAGACTGGCCATCTTAAGTACCAATGTAGTTCTCTCATTCATATTCAAATCATTACTTCTTCTTTCTTTTCAACTCGAATTTTGTTAAATTGTGAATTCTTCTAGTTGTTTCGTTGTATTGTCGTTCTTCGCAAGAGTTTTTCAAACAAAAATCAATGTATTATGAACCAAGCGGGCAAGGTTCCATCTACCTCTCATACATGGAAAGGAAACAAGGGCATATGGCGAGAATTGCAAATCACTAGCCCCGGTCAGGGATGCACTAAGAGTCAAGGGAATCTACTCTAATAAGGAATACGTCTCCGAGAATGAGAGTTTGCGATTTTCCTGTGAAATATGTTATTTAGAATACGGATGTGATGACGTGAATGATTATTGTGGATACCTTATGCGTTAAATTATTGAAAGATGTGGGAGCAATTTGATCATTTATCTCTCAAGGTTTTGTTGATAAGATGAATTACCATGTTGAATTGATAAGATTATGACTAAAGGACTACCAAGTCAAGAACGTGTAATTGTGAAATAAGTGAGTACCAATGGTGGAATTGAGATTTATGGCAATAAGTTGTGAAGAATTGATATCATTTAAGATAAGAGGATTTGACATTATTCTAAGGAATGGATTAACTATTTAAGCGTGCTGCCCAGATAGACCGTCGTGATGAAAGATAGTTCTGAAGACGCCAAATGAGAATGTGATGAGATTCAGAAGATGAAGGAAGGTAAAGAATTTGTTAATGATGACTTAAGCTAAGAGGTTACGGTGACCAAGAGGTAAGCACTATAGTGATTATGAATAGAAGTCAGGAGTAAACAGAATTTGAAGGTTTTATAGTAATTAATGAGTTTGAAGATATGTTTCCAGACGAGTTACCAACATTTCCTCCAGATAGAGAAATTGAGTTCATAATTGACTTAGCATCTGAAATGAAACAAGTGTCCAAGGCCCCGCATAGAATGGTGCCAGTTAAAATGAAGGAGTTAGCAAAGCAAATACAAGAGATGTTAGAAGAAGGAGCGATTAGACCTAGTGTACCCCATATGATGTACCGGTATTATTTGTTAATAAGAAAGATGGAAGTAGGAGATTATATGTCGACTAGTTAAAGCCAAACAAGTTTACTATCAAGAGCAAGTATATGTTACCTCGAACTAATGATTTGTTTGATCAGATGGAAGAAGCAAAGTATTTTCTAAAACTGATTTAAGATTTGGGTGTTACCAATTGGAGATTGAACCTATGGACATATCAAGGATAATTTTCAGAACTTAGTACTGCTGCTATAAAATTCTACTAATGTCATTTGGATTAACCAATATACCAGTAATATTTAAACTTGATGGATAGAATCCTTAAGGAATATCTGGATGAGCTGTATTTATGTTACTTAAAGTCAACGGAGGACCATGCGAAGCATTTAATGATAACTGGGGAGTTGGAGAAGAAAGAAGTTGTATGTAAAGTTTACAAGGTGAGAGCTTTGATGACATGAAGTATAATTCTTAGCATAAAAGTCAGTGAGGAGGAGACCAAAGGGGATCCATCAGAAATTAAAGTTGCTATGAATAAAGAAAGACCAAAGGCACCAACAAAAGTAAGAAGTTTTATTATTGACCGGTTATTATCGGAAATTTGTTCAAAATTTCTTAAAAGTTGCAATACCTTTGACAAAGCTAACCAGGAAAAGCAAGAAGTTTATATGAAATGGAGAAGGGTGAAGAAAGTTTTGCGGAGTTAAAGGAGAGAATGGTTACAACAATTGTTTTATCACTTTGAAAGTATCAAGGAGATTTGGTAGTTTATAGTGATACTTCTCATAAGGGAATAGGATGTGTGTTGATGCAACACAATAAAGTTATTGTATATGCATCCAGAAAACTGAAACCTTATGAGCGGAAGTACCCAACTCATAATTTGGAATTAGCAGTAATAATAATATTCGCTTTGAAAGTTTGAGAAATATTACATATATGGAGGAAGGTGTAAGATCTATACGGACCATAAGAGTTTGAAGTATGTATTCAGAAGGAAAAGCAAATATAGTGGCAAGCGATAAGCAAAAAGGAGAAAATAAACATAGAGACTGCACCGAAAAGAATTACCTATGGAATATCAGAAGTTGGAGTTGGAAGTCATGTTAGGTCACACACACTGTAGAAGGGGGTTGAATACAGTGTTTAGCACAATCAAATCGAATATAAGAACTCAAGTAACAGAAAATAGATTTTATTCAACACAATAAACTATGTTACAATATGGAACTGTCCTCTCTCAGTGATGAACAAATTATCACGAGAGCTGCTAGAGTTACAAAGAATAATAACTTTGATAATCGTAACACTTATAGTGTAAACTCTATGCCCGTGTTTATATACTACACGGTTACAAGATAATCTTCTAATTGATATGGAATATAATTCTGCTTCCTAAAATATATCGACCGGTTATCTTTTCTTCCAAGTATTCTATTCTTCATAGAATTCTTTCTTCATGCACAATTCTTTCTGTCTTAGTCTCGATCTTCTTTCCTTTCAATCAACCGCCTGCCTTATCTGAAAGTCATCTTAAGTCCTGATATTATCTCCTGATAAATATCTTCTAAACCTTAAGTTCTGATGACTTAAGTTCTGATATCTTAAGTTTTGTCTTCAGTATAAGTGCTGATTTCCAGTTAAGTATTGATTTGTCCTGTAAGGTAAGATCTGAAAACTAAACACAAATCATATTACACATGGCATTATAAAATATATCTAACAATCTCCCCCAACTTGTAAATTAGCATAATATACAAGTTCAACAGATATTTGATGATGTCAAAAACATTAAGTATAAATTAATGAGAATTTGACTAGATAAGTACAACTTACAGTCCTTTCAGCTTTACCATCTTTAATTTTTGATAACAGCTTCAGTCTGTATAAACTTCAGAATTTAAGTAGTTGTAGATCTTTGACTTGGCTTCAACTTTTAATTTCTTCTGATCTCTTTGATATCAGGTGATAGGGATAAATAAATTATGATTGTATAATTAAATATTGCATTAATTGTACAATCTGTGGGCTGCTAGGCCCAATAAAAAGATATATGATACCCAGACCAGAAAGGTTAAGCCTGATGGACCAGATCCGGCCTGATGGAATAAAAAAGGCCCAAAAGCCCTGATTATTAATTAAATTCGTAATTAATTAATAAGGGACAAATCAGATGTTGAAAAGAGTCCTGATAAGGATATAAATCCTTGGAGATTAGCCTCAAGGGGACCTAAAAGGATAAGGAATCAGTTTCCTACTACCTAGGACTCCAAAGTCTATTCTAATTATGAGACTTGCCCACCAAGTCTCCTATATAAAGTCCAATTCAAGGACTCCCAACATCTATATAAGGGGTCTCACCCCCACCAATCAGAACTACGTTTTTTGGCTTGATTCTCTAATTCACAGAGATACGTAGGCATCTCGTAAAGGCAGATTGAGTCACGAAACACGAGAGCAGCCATTAAAGGCCTTGAGCTCCCGAATCTTAGTATTAAATACATCAAGTAATAACCTTGGTTTTTTATCCATAACATTTGGCGCCGTTTGTGGGACAAACAATAACAACCATGGCGAGAACACGGAGAACAATTGGAGCTCTAGAGGAAGGAACACCATTAGAGACAACCCAGGTGATTTCATCAACCGTGGAGGTTCCTCCCCATTCAACTTATGCATCTACTCAGGGGGAAGCCCAGACAGGGGCAACTCATCCTCAGCCACACGGGACAACTCCCCCGACTATTCAAGGTACGAATCCTCAAGTTCAACAAATACATATACCTGTGAATTCTCGACCCGTCGGGTATGAATATTCAACTATTGTTACTATTAACCCCCCTTATGGGATGCCCCTTCACCCTGAGGTTGGAGGAAGCGGATATGTTGGGCGAAGCGAAGCACGAGGGCGGTCGCCCCCTATATACGAGGTTTGGATCCTATCCCTGAGGATCGGGAATTTTCTGGTCCATACACTGAGAGAGACTCCGAATCTTTGGATGATGAAGTGGCCCCGAGAAGGAGGCGTCCTGGAAAAGAGCCAATGGCCGATGGAAGGCAACGCCCCCAAAGCACCCCAGGGGCGAATCCCCAAGAAGTGCAGGAAAAGATCAGGGCTCATGAGGCTGAAATCCAAAGGTTGAGGCGTGATTTGGAGGCTCACCAAGCCACCAGACCCCACATACCTCCTAGGGGGAGAAATCCTCCTCCTATCATAGACCTGGATGGTCCGGTAAGAAGAAGGGCTGCTATCCCAAGAACTGATCCAAGCAATCTCCTTCCCCTTGGAGATCCTGATGATCCAACTCCACCCTTCACAGAAGAGATAATGAATGCCCATATCTCAAGGAAATTCAAGATGCCCATTATCAAAGCCTATGATGGCACGGGAGACCCCGCTAATCATGTTAGGACATTCTCTAATGCACTGCTGCTGCAACCCGTGAACGATGCTATAAAATGTCGGGCCTTCCCTCAAACCCTGTCGGGTATGGCTCAAAGATGGTACAGTCGCCTACCCCCAAATTCTATTGGATCATTCAGAGAATTAAGTCAGGCTTTTATTAAGCAATTCATCAGTGGAAGAGTCCATGAGAAAAGTTCAGCATCTCTTATGAGTCTTGTGCGGGGAGCTAAGGAATCCTTAAGAGATTACCTGAATTGTTTTACAAAGGAGGCTTTAAAAGTCCCAGACCTTGATGATAAGGTAGCCATGATAGCACTGCAACAAGGAACTAGGGATGAGTTTTTCAAGATGTCTTTGGCCAAACGACCCCCTGAGAGCATGTTGCAGCTCCAAGAGAGGGCAGGGAAGTATATCAAGGTTGAAGAAAGTATGAGGAAGACCGTAGTAAGTAATGAGCCCACTGGAGGCAAGAAACGAAAAACTGATTTGGAGTATATCGCTAAGGACAAATATCCTAGAACCGAACAAAACCCTGATTCAACACCCAAGAAGGGAGGACCTGGGCAAAAGTTCACTGAATACGCTAAGCTGAATGCTCCCAGAAGTCAGATTTTGATGGAGATTGAGAAAGACAGAGATATTCGCTGGCCTAAGCCCTTGAAGGCTGATCCCGCCAAGCTAGATAAGGGCAAGTATTGCAGGTTTCACAAAGATGTTGGCCATGACACCGATGAGTGTAGGCAATTGAAAGATGAAATTGAGTTTTTGATTCGAAAAGGAAGATTGAACAAGTATACTGGAGAAGGAGGGGACATAAATAATAATGGAAGGAAGAACTTTGAAGATCGTAGGAGGGACCAAGACAATCAGGGGCGAAACCCCCAGCCTAGAGGACCAGTTATAAACACCATTTATGGAGGGCCGAGACCTCGAGGGCCTGTGATAAACACGATCTTTGGAGGTCCAACTGCTGCTGGATTGTCCAAAAATTCCAGAAAGGCATATACTAGAGAGGTTATGCATATTGTTGGAGAAGCCCTGAAGAGGGCCAGGACAGAAGTAACATTGGCTTTTGATGATTCCGACCTAGAGGGTGTGAAGTTTCCCCATGACGACCCGCTGGTCAGAACACCAATAATAGGAAATAGCCCGGTTAAGAGGGTCCTTGTGGATAATGGTGCTTCTGTGGATATCTTGCTCCACGACACCTTTCTAAGGATGGGGTATGACGACTCCCAGTTAACACCAACCAACATGCCGATATATGGATTTGCTGGAGTAGAATGTCCTGTGGAAGGGATAATCAAGTTGCCAACCACCATAGGTACGGAGCCAAGGCAAGCAACGCAGATGCTGGATTTCGTAGTGGTAAAGGCTAGTTCAACTTATAATGCTATCATGGGGAGAACAGGGATACATGCCTTCAAGGCAGTCCCCTCTTCCTACCATTCAGTCATGAAGTTTCCCACCCGAAACGGGATTGGAGAAGAGAGAGGAGATCAAAAAATGGCTAGAAGCTGTTATGTGGCCTCTTTGAGGGCAGATGGAGTCGGGGGGGGCAGGTTCTTCCTATTGAAGATATGGATGTTCGAGAAAATGATGAGAATAGAGGAAGGCCAGCAGAAGAATTGGTTTCGGTTCCTTTAGATCCTGAGAATCCTGAGAGGACGACTTTCATTGGAGCCACATTAGAGGAGCCCCTTAGAGGAAAGTTAGTGAAATTTTTGCAAGAAAATAGTGATGTGTTTGCATGGTCAGCAGCTGATATGCCAGGCATAGACCCGGAGTTAATTACTCACAAGCTAAACGTGGATCCAAGCCGGAAGACAGTGAAACAAAAGAAAAGAAATTTTGCCCCGGAAAGACGAGAGGCTATAAAGCAGGAAGTGGAAAAGCTCTTAGAGGCTGGTTTCATTGAGGAGATTCAATTTCCGGAGTGGTTAGCAAACCCTGTAATGGTGAAGAAGGCTAATGGAAAGTGGAGGATGTGTATAGACTTCACCGATCTGAATGATGCATGCCCCAAAGACTGTTTTCCGCTGCCTAGAATTGATACTTTGATTGATGCCACCGCTGGACATGAGATGCTGAGTTTCATGGATGGGTTTAGCGGATACAACCAGATCAAAATGCATAAGGATGACATTCCAAAGGTATCATTTATCACTGACTTTGGTGTTTATTGTTATCTTGTTATGGCGTTTGGTCTCAAGAATGCAGGAGCCACCTATCAAAGGTTGGTGAATAGAATTTTTAAGGATCTTATTGGTAAGACTATGGAAGTCTATGTTGATGACATGTTAGTCAAGAGTCTAGTAAAGACTGATCATATAGCCCATTTAAGGGAAGCTTTTGAGGTCCTGAGGTACCACAAGATGATGTTGAATCCGATGAAGTGTGCTTTCGGAGTAGGATCTGGAAAATTCTTGGGATTGATGGTTTCGAAGAGGGGAATTGAGGCAAACCCCGATAAAATAAAGGCAATCCTGGACATGGAACCCCCCAAAACTGTCAAGGATGTTCAGAAGCTCACAGGAAGGGTTGCTGCGTTAGGACGATTCATCTCCAAGTCAGGAGAAAAGTGCTTGTCATTTTTCAAGTCACTAAAGAACATCAAAGACTTTGTATGGAGTGAGGAAAATCAGAAGGCATTTGAAGAATTAAAGAAGTATATGGGCCAGGCCCCGTTGTTGGCCAAGCCAGTTCTGAATGAAGTTTTATTCTTGTACTTGGCTGTTTCAGAGAGCGCCTTGAGCGTGATGTTGGTTAAGGAGGAACTGAAAGTCCAGAAACCCGTATACTATGTCAGCAAAATTTTGCATGGTGCTGAGTTGAATTATTCAGCCATTGAGAAATTCGCCTTAGCCTTGGTAATGGCTTCAAGAAAGCTGCGTCCTTATTTTCAAGCTCACCAAATTGAAGTGCTAACAAATCAGCCACTGAGAAATATCATTCACAGTCCCAAGGCAAGTGGGAGACTGATTAAGTGGGCAATAGAGTTGGGAGAGTTCGATCTCAAGTATAAGCCACGTACGGCCATAAAAGCCCAGGCACTAGCTGACTTCATGGTGGAATGTACCATACCCAACCAAGAAGTCGGGGGGCAGGAAGATACCATACCTCAAGACAAGGGAGTCGACAATGGGGACAAGGAGAAGAATGACAAGGAGAAAAAATATTGGGTTCTCTATTTTGATGGAGCATCAAAAACAAATTCCAGTGGAGCAGGGTTGGTTTTGCAAAGCCCTGATGGGTTCTTAATTGAGTATGCTATGAAGCTAGATTTTCCAACCACAAACAATGAGGCAGAGTATGAAGCCCTGATAGCTGGCCTTGGTCTAGCTGGGACACTTAGAGTCAAAAACTTAAAGGTTCGTGGAGACTCGAAGCTGATCATATCCCAGGTAAAGGGAGAATTTGAGGCAAGGGATGATACGATGGCTAAGTATGTCTGCCTAGTAAGGGCTGTGATGACCCAATTTAATGAGTGCCATGTTGAACACATTCCAAGGGAAGAAAATGTTAAGGCAGATGCGCTATCAAAGTTCGCTTCGTCTGAGGTTGAAGAAAGTTCAGGAAGTGTGTATTTCCGTGTTTTGAAGACACGAAGCATAGATGTTAAGCTGCTGGCTCCCATAGGCTTGGGGACGTCATGGATTGATCCCATCAAGGCTCACATTCAGAGCGGTTGGTTGCCAAGTGATGCAACTGAAGCACGGAAGTTAACTGTTCGGGCACTAAGGTACTCTTTGATAGATGGGATTCTTTACAAAAGATCTTTCGTGGTTCCCTACTTGAGGTGTCTCAGGCCCGATGAGGCACGCTTGGCTCTTGAAGAAGTGCATGAAGGTATTTGTGGACAACACCTGGGGGGCAGGGCCTTGGCTCATAAAATAACCCGTTTAGGCTTCTATTGGCCAGAAATGATGGCTGATGCCAAAGAATATGTGAAGAAGTGTGATCGCTGTCAGAAGCATGCACCAGTTGTTAGACAACCCCCCGAGATGCTGACCTCTATCAACTCCCCAATCCCCTTTGCCATGTGGGGGATGGATATTCTAGGGCCTTTTCCTATGGCCACGGCATAAAGGAAATTTCTGATTGTAGCCATTGATTATTTCACCAAGTGGATCGAAGCCAAACCCTTGGCCAAAATCACAACTAAGCAGGTTGCACAATTCCTGTGGGAAAACATTATGTGCCGATATGGAATTCCCCGTATCCTCGTCACTGACAATGGAACACAATTCAACAATGAGGAATTCAAGAAGTATTGCGAAGAAAATGAAATTGAGTTACGATTCACCTCTGTGGGTCACCCGCAAGCCAATGGGCAAGCAGAGGTAGTAAATCGGATAATCCTGGATGGACTAAAAAAGAGGATCGAGAAGTCAAGAAATAATTGGGTGGATGAGATACTTCCAATATTATGGGCCTATAGGACTACCTGTAGGGTCACGACAGGAGTAACTCCTTTCATGTTGGCATATGGGGCAGAAGCAGTAGTTCCCGTGGAGATATCGCGTTCCTCTCCAAGGATTCAGACTTTCAATGCTGTAGAAAATGAGGAAGGGCAGAGGTTAGCCCTGGATCTAATTGATGAAGTGCGAGATGAGGCACATGCAAAGATAGTAGAATAACAGAAAAAGGCAAGAAAAGCAACGTATAAAACATAACCCCGAAGGGTAACAAGTTCTGATATAAATAAAGTTCAAAAAGAAGATATACAAAAAGCTAGGCCTTGGAAGGCTGAGATTCCTCAGAACCACTATCCGAAGTCTCTTCGGAAGTTTCAGTCGTTTCTTCGGACGTCTCGGTCGTCCCCTCCGAAGTCCCTGTAGAAGTTCCCTCAGTAGGAGATGATGGCTGTTGAGGCGCTGCTTTGGGAGATTCTTCCACCCTGGCCTTCTTAGCGACAGGCTCGAATTCCTCCTCGGAGGAATCTTCCTCCTCTCCATCCTTGATCATGCCAGCAAGCTTTTCAGTAACACCTCCAAGCTCTGGAACCCGCACTGGGCAAGGAAAGGGCGACTGCTCAAGGACCTCGGGAAACTCATCCTGGATGGCCTCCACAGCAGCGTCCCAGCCTTCCTTATAGCTAACAGGATGAAGAAGGGCGTCATGCTCCACCATTAAGTCTTTGAATTCTTGAGTGTCCATCCAGCCATCAAAGGCTTTTTCCTTCTGCGCCTTCAAGATGACATTTTCAGCCCGGGCCGTCTCCAGGTCAGAAGTGGAAGAGGCCAATTGAGCTTCAAGGGCCTCAATTTTTTGATTGGCCTCCTCCAACTTCTTGTTGGCATCTTCCAGGCCAACCTTCCAAGCCTTGGCTTGGTGAATTGCCCCTTGAAAATGGGCGTTAGCCTGCAGGAGAAAACAGCAAAGGTTTAGAAAAGAAAGAAAAGAGAATTGTAAAAAGCATAAGTAAAGTACGTACCGTCGCCAGAGCTTGGGCTCCAAACAGCTCATTCCCCTCCAAGTCCTGTTGAAGGACAAAATCTTGATAATCCACCGGGGAAATGGAATGCTTAGACCATTCCTTGGACAGGGCCGTGCTGCCCACAATTAAGTCCTTGCCCCGAATCCCCCAAGCAGGTTGAAAATAGGCACCTGGCCTCTGCTTGGTGCGCAGAACTTGGCTGGGGCCTTCCTCATCTGGCTCCGTCACCTGAAGAAGGAACTCCGGGAAGCGGTCACCCAGTCGAGGGTCCTTAAAGATCTTCCCGACCCTCTTCATCCTGGTTGTCTCCAGGTCCTTCGGCTTGGTAGCCTCCTCAATCTTCTCAGCCACTGCAACAAACAAAGTCAGTTGAAAATCAATGAAATAAAAGTGCAGGAAATAAAGGAGATAAGAAAGGGAACTTACTTTTCTTATTAACGGGCGAAAGGCCGCGTTCTACCAGGACGGTCTCCCGGATAAGGTCCCAACAATGGGAAGTGCCGTTGTCTTGCGTAAGGAGGTTGAAACCTCTAGCCTCCTCCTCAGACAAAGTTATGTCATTCGGGCTCCCGTCTACGACCAGCCCAAAGGATGATCGAAACAGGGAGCCCCAATCTCCACCTTCCCAAATAACAAACAAAAAATCTTTCTTCCACCCCAAGTTGTTGTCAGGGATGGATTTCCCATTTACGATATGGGGGATAGTGGGGCGCTGGTTGATAGAAACCCAACCCGACTTTTATCAGGGCTGTTTTTGAATTGAAAAATCTTCCTGAAGACAGCAACAGATGTGGGGACGTTGTGCTTGGCACATTGCGACAGATAGCACAGAATCAACCTCCAGGAATTAGGGGGAAGTTGGCAAGGGCTGATGCCCACATCAGCCAGTAGCAAAGAAATGAATGGATGAAAAGGGAGTCTAATACCTGCCCTCAGAGTATCCCTATAGACGCATAGCGCGTCCTTCTTCCACTGACAGGCCCTGTCGGCCGGAGCCGCAAGAACCATCTTAAAAGGCTCCTTGATTTTGAAGCAGCTGCTCAACTTTTCCAGCTCCTTGGGATCCCGTAAAGCACTGATATGATCGTGCACGTCCAGATGCGCATCAGACGGATACTCGTCCCCTCGAGTGTTGATCATGTCGATTAAGGAAGTATACCTCGATCGAATAGGAAAATCATTGGACTTTCTAGCCACGTTCATCTTGGCCAAACGAGTCATTCTTTTGTCAGCCATCTGAAAAAAGTATGAGGCACGTAAATAGGCTATCTTAAAATGGCACACAATGGAAAAATAGAAATGAAAAGCAAAGGGAGGAATCTTACCTGAAGAAGCGCTCCTGAAAAAAGGCTTTGAGCTCCGACTTGCTGTTATTTCTCTGAGAATCTTAGCAGGAAGATGAAGAAGAAAACTAAGAAATGAGAAAGTGAGGAGTAATAGCCTTTCCTCATTCCTTTATATAAGAGGAAAAGGAAGTTGAAGGGACGAAAAGCCCATTGAGGACAAAAGCCCATAAGAAAAAGCCCAGAAAAAAGAATATTCCAGAATATTCCAAGGAATTCTAGAGCATTCTTAACAGGGTGTATTAAGCCCAGATCAATAAAAGAGGCCCAATAAGATTTGAAAAGGCCCAATAAAAGAGGCCCAATAAGATTTGAAAAGGCCCAATAAAAGAGGCCCAATAAGATTTGGAAAAGCCCAATAATAGAGGCTCGGAAAAATTTAATAAGGCCCAACAAAAAAGGCCAGGCCCAAATCCAATTAGGATTTGGAAAATACAATACCCTAAATTAAAGCTAAATAAAGAAGGCTAGTGGAAGACCAGGAACCAGGTCGAAATCCAGGTCGTGAATCCTGCCCGAAATCTTTCGAGCAGACACCCGAAAATAGCGGGTAAAAAAGACCAGAATCCAGGTCGAAATCCAGGTCGTGAATCCTGCCCGAAATCTTTCGAGCAGACACACGAAAATAGCGGGTAAAAAAGACCAGAATCCAGGTCGAATTCCAGGTCGTGAATCCTGCCCGAAATCTTTCGAGCAGACACCCGAAAATAGCTGGAATAACGAAACTGAATTGAGGTCGAAGCTTCGACCAGGAATGAGGTCGAATAAAACCAAGCATCTTTCAAAAAATAGGGATTAAAAACCCAGGTCGAAGTTCGACTAGGATCCTGGTCGAATTCCAGGTCGTGGATCCTAGTCGAAATCCTTCGACCAGGAAGCAAGAAAACCAAAGAATTTTCGAACAGGATTCAGGTCGAAATATCGACTAGAATCCTAGTCGAAATCCTAGTCGATAGGCTCATAAAAAAAAAAGGGGGGGGGGGGTTGAATTTTCGACCTCGATTCAGGTCGAATTTTCGACTAGGATCCTGGTCGAATTCCAGGTCCTAGATCCAGGTCGAAATTTCGACTAGGATCCTGGTCGAATTCCAGGTCGTGGATCCTAGTCGAATTCCTTCGACCAGGATGGCAAGACTGACCCCTATTTTCGACTAGGATCCAGGTCGAAATTTCGACTAGGATCCTGGTCGAAAAAGGGCTGGAAATCTGAAAATTCCAGAAAATTAGGGAAAATTAGGGAAAATTAGGGGAAAATCCCGGAAATTAGGGAAAAATCCCAGAAAATTAGGGAAAAATCCCGGAAATTAGGGAAAAATCCCAGAAAATTAGGGAAAATCCCGGAAATTAGGGAAAAATCCCAAAAAATTAGGAAAAATCCCAAAAAATTAGGGAAAAATCTCGGAAATTAGGGAAATCCCAGGAAATTAGGGAAAAATCCCAGAAAATTAGGGAAAATCCCAGAAAATTAGGGAAAAATCCAGAAAATAAGGGAAAAATCCCGGAAATAAGGGAAAAATTCCTGGAAATTAAGATAATTCCTGAATAAAAGGAAAAATTCATTGTAAATGTGTAGGTCGCTCCACACTTTACGGAAAAATGAAACCCTGTAAGGGAACGAATGGACTTAACTTCTGCGAAACCTAATCAATGTTTCCCAAAAGTTGGGGGGCAAATGATAGGGATAAATAAATTATGATTGTATAATTAAATATTGCATTAATTGTACAATCTGTGGGCTGCTAGGCCCAATAAAAAGATATATGATACTCAGACCAGAAAGGTTAAGCCTGATGGACCAGATCCGGCCTGATGGAATAAAAAAGGCCCAAAAGCCCTGATTATTAATTAAATTCGTAATTAATTAATAAGGGACAAATCAGATGTTGAAAAGAGTCCCGATAAGGATATAAATCCTTGGAGATTAGCCTCAAGGGGACCTAAAAGGATAAGGAATCAGTTTCCTACTACCTAGGACTCCAAAGTCCATTCTAATTATGATACTTGCCCACCAAGTCTCCTATACCAAGTCCAATTCAAGGACTCCCAACATCTATATAAGGGGTCTCACCCCCACCAATCAGAACTACGTTTTTTGGCTTGATTCTCTAATTCACAGAGATACGTAGGCATCTCGTAAAGGCAGATTGAGTCACGAAACACGAGAGCAGCCATTAAAGGCCTTGAGCTCCCGAATCTTAGTATTAAATACAGCATGTAATAACCTTGGTTTTTTATCCATAACATCAGGAGTTGTCCTGAGATAGTTCTTCAACAAACATCTCTCAGCATATTCAAGTTCATTGACCATCCTCCTTTTAGCATTTATCAATTCAGCTGTATCTTCTCCAGTTTAAAAAATAGCTGCTCTGAGATCATTTATCTTAGCTTTTCTTATCTCCTGATCTAGTCTTATCAGATTTGCCTTGTTAGACTCTAGATTGAATTCCACAGCCTTATAACCCAGAAAAGTGGTTATAATCTTAGCAGAGTTAGGCTTCATATCGACAATATCACCCTTGTGATCTCTGTACTTGGGACAGTATATGCTGTCAGACTTTACAGAATAAAGCTTCTTCTGTCTTTGAATTTGAGACTTTAAATACCCTGCAGCATTATCTGTTAATCTGTCTTTCTCTTGAAGTAGGTATAGAACATGTTCTAGTTCCTCAAAATACTTTAGTGGTATAGCAATTTTCTTAATCTGGTATACCCTTCCATCTATCATAAAATATAACAAGATATGTTCTTTCAAGAAGGTATGGTAAACCATTTGTACAGATTCAAGTCGATTCAATCTTTCAGGAGTTGCTCCAACACCTAGTTCACTTAAGGAAGTTGGATCATTGGTAGTGTTATGTACTCTTCTTTCATCAGAACTACCCAACCCAGATTTATCTTTTGCTTCCTTTCCTGTAACAACTCTTGCTTCGAAACCACCTGTTGCAGTCTTCAAAGATTGATCCTGTTTAGCTTTAGTGAATCCTGGTAGGAGTATCTTTGAAGGTTTAACATGAGCAATGTCAGAGGTTTCTTTTTCCTTATCTTCTGATATCAAGCCAACTTGAGCTATGTCAGAGGTTTCTTGCTTCACTGTCATATCAGAACTTACTATATCTTGACTCTGAACAACATGAGCCATGTTAGAGGTTGTTTGAAAAATCATCTTATGAATCAGAGAAAGATTAGCATCTGCTTCTTCATCAATTATTTATTCATCCATAACTGGCATATAAACCTTTACAGGTTCATCAACTTTTTCTTTGCCCTTGGACCTTGGATCAATTTCCATTTATGATTTGGCCTTGGTTGCCTCAGAACTTGTTCTTTCCATTATCACAATAACCTTAGGTTTTGGAAATTTCTTTTCAACAACAGAAGCTTCAGATTTTATCTTGACACCTTCTGCTTTGAGTCTAGCTTCTTCTTCCTTTAGACTCTCAAAGTCTATTCCTGGATTTTCTTTAAGAAATAACTGCTTTGAAATTTCTTCATCAAGTTCTAGATATTCACCAGAACTTATCCTTTTACCAATATCAGAACTTATTCTTCTCCCAGTATCAGAACTTGTTCCTTGACTTGTAGTTCTAGCTTTACTTGACGAAAGTCCTTTTCCTTGACCTTGACCCCTTATCAGAGTTTCCCTGGTCATCATTTCCATCATCCTTTCCTTTCAGTGTCTGAATGGATTTGCATTTGGACTTAATCACTTTCTCCCCCTTTTTGGCATTAGCAGGTAATAGAAGAGAGACAAGAAATTCCACTGAGGATTGGATCTCATTGAGTTGACTTTGGTGAGAAGATTGATTCTTCAGAATTTCTTCAATTTGAGTTTGTTGCTTCTCCTGAGTTTTCTCAATGTAGGCAATTCTGTCAAAGGCTGGCTTGAAAAATATGTTCTTTTCAAGTTTCAGATTCATATCTTGCTAGATCAAGTTTTCTTGAATTTTATTCACCTTGTCATGAGTTATTGAGTGTTGACCTTGAAGGTGCCTTGTACTCAATGCAGTAACTCTCAGCTGTGCCTTGAAATCATCATTTATCAGCATTTCATCAGCTTTTGCAAGATGCTCAGTAAGAATCTTTTCAGAAGGAACAAAACTAACTGAGTTCCATTCTTTAATCCACTCCTTTCCTCTAGGAGTTTCACTCCAAGGTACTGGTGTTTCCCCTATAACAAACTTCTTGACTAAATCAGCTTTATGAACAGTTTGTTGAGGTGCATGTCCTGATGGACCAGCTGCATCAGCATCTAAATTATCAGCAGCTTCACCAGTAGTTTCTTCATTACCAGCATCAGAACTTGTAGATCCTGCAGTATCAGCATCCTCTGATAAAATAGCAGTATGTGAGGCTATAGAGGCTTCAACATTTTCCTCTAAATTCTGATCTGTAGCCAGATTCTGATCAACATCCAACATTGATGTTGTTGGTGGAGTGAGTTGAATTGGTGGAGCTTCCAAGTACAAAACCTCAGGCACAATCAGGGTATGAATATCAATTTCAGCACTTGTACCTGGTTCTTCAGTATGTACTGGATCAACTATAGGTGACGTAGGAGGTGTAGGTATGTGTTGGGTCCCAATGTGTTTGTAGAAGGGGGGGTTGAATACAAACAGTACCGAATAATCGAATTAAATGCGGAATAAAAAATGTGAAACAAAATTCAAGTTAAATAAAAATATTATTAAACTTGAAAGGTGTTACAACAACTGTATCGATTACAAGGAATTAATCTCAAATTAATTATCACAAATCTAGAATAAATTCGACATGAACTTTTTCTATTTTTGTAATAAAAAGATTCAAATGCTAAACGCAATTTGAGATTAAGTTCTAGGGATTTTGATCCGCTAGATTGTTACACAAGAACAAGATAAATAATTCTAGTGGTTTGGATTTAACATTAACAAACTAGAAATTGATCTTGAATTTCTGCAGATAAAAGATGATATTTTTCAGAGGCGGCTGCTTTCTTTTGTTCTTGTCTTGATTGTTGGATAAAATGATATGCTGCTTCTCTGCTTCTATTTAAATCAACAAAACCAATAGAATTGACTTGGCATGACAATCCTATAGCTGGCAAGACTTTCGGTAGGACAATTGAATGAACTAGCAAGACAATCTGAATGAACTAGCATGACAATCAGAATGAACTAGCATGACAATCAGAATGAACTAGCAAGACAATCATCCTCCTAGAGTAACTTTCGGTATGACAATGGAAAATGGCCTAGCATGACAATCGGTATGACAATCCTGATTGTCATGCTAGTTCATTTCCATTTGTTTTGCTGATTTAAGCCTTGAATTTAATCCAATTAAACTTCTGAAAATTCCTAAAATTCCTAGAATTAATTCAGAATTAATTAATCAATTAATTCAATTAATAAATAAATTATTCTTCGCAGATATAATTTATTTTCTTAATTAAATTAGATGACTTAATTAATTAATAGAGAATTAATTCTAGTCTTGAGCAGCAACCATTCTTCTGCAAATCTTCTGAAAATCACTGAAAATTATTAATCAATTCCACCACTTCAACGTTGACACTCGATGTACTGTCTGGTTCATGAGTGACTAACTTCCGTGACGTTTCTTCATGTCTTGACTTTGACACTTTGATTTTCTTCAGATTAAATCCTTGTAATTTAATGATACTCTGACGAGATCTCTGTCACTTGATTAAATCCACGATCTTGATTTATATCACTGAGGCATGATCAACTTCTTGAACTTCTTCCAGTGAATTAACTCCTCAAGTCTGTAGATGAACATTGTCTCTGAATCCTTTGACAGATATTACTTTGCGAGATCTCTCTGACGGTCGATCCACTATTTACTTATTACATTCTTATTTGAGTTGAGTTGAATCCTCGAATATACAAATAAGTCTATGACGTATGACTTACAATCTCCCCCTATTTGTTTGTTAGACAATAACACACAAATACCTAGAGGATAACTCAACTAACAAATAAGAAAAAGATATAGACATACATGCAAAGTAAATAGCAGAAAAGTTCTGGATGAGATTTAACATTTTCCAGATTCCAAGTAGATGTTCCTCTAGACTGAACATATCTTCAAGTAGTTTCATCTTCATTTGTACAACCACATTTCCTGTTGAGAAGCCCATATCTCTTGCTTCTCCCCCTATGAGAATCAACTGATTAAAGAAGATCACCTTCGTTTTACCACCTCTCCCGTACAATAGGATCCGCAGATAAAAACCAATGGTACTCCCCTAACAGCTTCTTCCCTTATCAGAAAATCACCTTGTGTTTACCACCTCTCCCGTACAATAGGATCCGTAGTTAGAAACAACAATGGTGTGGTGTAGTGTACATGTAGGATCTTTTTCTTCCTCCCTGCTATTTCTCCCCCTTAGTTGAAGAATCCTCCAAACTATTACTTAAGCTTTTATCTCCCCCTTAAAGAAGGAATGTATGCCGTCGTCTGAAGGAGTTCTCATATTTCACTTGGATGGAAAAGAAATAACAAGTAGTTTCTCTTTCTTCCTCACTGTGAGTGTGTGATTGTGTTTTAGTGTACCTCACATGTGTTTCACTCTTCTCTCCACTCGTGTTTACACTCAATCTCACAAGTGTATCACTCCTCTCATAGCTCCAAAAATCAGCTGTACCTGCAAGGAAAATCACCTTAGCCATCCTTTAAGGAGGTCACAGGTGGTGCAATGGGAGTTCACAAATCCCCATCCTTGTTAAACTCGTCAGATAAATCTGAGTCATAATCTACAAGTTGCTAGTTTCCCTTTTAGGGTTCCAGATTTGAATTCTGGGAAGGTAAACAATGATCCAACGATTTTAGCATAAAGATCAAAGTTCCCTTCTAATGTCTGTGAAGACACTTCCTTGTGACTCATCAGGTAATATCTGAATCATTGTCAACAAGTTGCCGATCTGCACCTATGTCAGATCCACTATCCGCAGATGCATCCAGGGGATTTAAGCCTGGGGAGGTAGACACTGACCACTGACATATGGCTTTTGGATCAGTATCCTCTCCTAACACCTGTAAAGGCAATTGGTCCACTAACGAACCTTGAACAATCGAATCTGACCTTAAAATGGTCGAAACTCTTGTTTCCGTCAACTCATCCTTTGTGTGTGTAACCTCTCCTTGTGCATCAAGAATTGATTATATTTGAAGTGGTGACACTACATCGGATACCTTGGCCGACAGGCAAAATTCAATAGACGCACCCTGTTGAGAGAATGAATCTAGTAACTGTTTTTGTACCTTTTCAGCCATTACATCTTTTTGAGAAGATGTATGGGGGCTAGCAGTTGTCTCGGTTTAAATACTACTCATCTATGTATGAGACAGAGCTACTGGGTTGACTACAGAACCTTCCTTATGTGGTGCACTAGGCACTATCTCCCTCACGCTCATTCATACTATATTTAGTGGTAAGAGAGTGTTGGTTGGTTCTGTTTTTGTGTTTGTCTTTACAGTCTGGGATAGACGTTGTGGGTTTTCAACCTCATGACTGTTAATGAAAGAAAGTCATTGGAGACTAAACCTGTAACACAGAACATATGGTAATAGAGAGAAAATGATTTACAATAGTGATTTCAAAATATTTTACATGAAATAAGAAATCACTAATGTAGAAAGAAGTTTGATTTTGTTTTTCAATATGAATGAGTTTTTGATAAAACATTGATCACTTAGGGTAAAGTCTAAGTAATTCTCATTCATGTCAAAAGCTTACAAATATCTGCAACATAATGTTAACAAGATATCATTGACCGATACTTGTCAAGTACTTTAGATACTAATTGTTATATTGCATAATCAATATACCACTGCACATATAAAACAATATGATTGTGCTTAGTGATAAAATAGTTATAAATATGACGACTCTACTAGTTCATATAAAATTATAACTTCTGTTAGAGTGCCATACCATGTCGTTGACGATTGCTTGAGCAGTATACTAGTTCATACCAACCTGAATTGAGATTGTGAAGAAGAGATTGCATAGTTCAATAGATCTGCAACTGCAAAGTCCATGAACTGTGGTGCACTGACTTCCTCTTTTAACTCACCAACCAGGAGTACACTTGTACACATCTTACTAGAGTACAATTCCAAGTGTAATGTGCAGCAGGTGTCTGATATGTCGTAATATTCTCAAGTCTCGTCACTGGTGCTATATGTTAGATACTGCTTCCTGATAATAACCTAGCACAATATACAAAATTACAATGATAACATTCCCAGCTTGCAAACAGCCATATCCCTCAGATAAACCTTTGCTGTTATCTCCAAAGGTAACCAGGGGGCCAGCTTTCTCAACCACATTTGATAGCAGGGCTCTATCTCCGGTCATATGTCTTGATGATCCACTGTCAAGAATCCACAAAGTCTTCTGCTTTGGAAATTTCTTTTCAACAACAGAAGCTTCAGATTTTATCTTGACACCTTCTGCTTTGAGTCTAGCTTCTTCTTCCTTTAGACTCTCAAAGTCTATTCCTGGATTTTCTTTAAGAAATAACTGCTTTGAAATTTCTTCATCAAGTTCTAGATATTCACCAGAACTTATCCTTTTACCAATATCAGAACTTATTCTTCTCCCAGTATCAGAACTTGTTCCTTGACTTGTAGTTCTAGCTTTACTTGACGAAAGTCCTTTTCCTTGACCTTGACCCCTTATCAGAGTTTCCCTGGTCATCATTTCCATCATCCTTTCCTTTCAGTGTCTGAATGGATTTGCATTTGGACTTAATCACTTTCTCCCCCTTTTTGGCATTAGCAGGTAATAGAAGAGAGACAAGAAATTCCACTGAGGATTGGATCTCATTGAGTTGACTTTGGTGAGAAGATTGATTCTTCAGAATTTCTTCAATTTGAGTTTGTTGCTTCTCCTGAGTTTTCTCAATGTAGGCAATTCTGTCAAAGGCTGGCTTGAAAAATATGTTCTTTTCAAGTTTCAGATTCATATCTTGCTAGATCAAGTTTTCTTGAATTTTATTCACCTTGTCATGAGTTATTGAGTGTTGACCTTGAAGGTGCCTTGTACTCAATGCAGTAACTCTCAGCTGTGCCTTGAAATCATCATTTATCAGCATTTCATCAGCTTTTGCAAGATGCTCAGTAAGAATCTTTTCAGAAGGAACAAAACTAACTGAGTTCCATTCTTTAATCCACTCCTTTCCTCTAGGAGTTTCACTCCAAGGTACTGGTGTTTCCCCTATAACAAACTTCTTGACTAAATCAGCTTTATGAACAGTTTGTTGAGGTGCATGTCCTGATGGACCAGCTGCATCAGCATCTAAATTATCAGCAGCTTCACCAGTAGTTTCTTCATTACCAGCATCAGAACTTGTAGATCCTGCAGTATCAGCATCCTCTGATAAAATAGCAGTATGTGAGGCTATAGAGGCTTCAACATTTTCCTCTAAATTCTGATCTGTAGCCAGATTCTGATCAACATCCAACATTGATGTTGTTGGTGGAGTGAGTTGAATTGGTGGAGCTTCCAAGTACAAAACCTCAGGCACAATCAGGGTATGAATATCAATTTCAGCACTTGTACCTGGTTCTTCAGTATGTACTGGATCAACTATAGGTGACGTAGGAGGTGTAGGTATGTTAGCTTGAGCAGTTTCTGGTTGTGCAGTTTCCGTTTGTGCAGAAGGAAGTAATTCAATAACAACTTGTTTTGTTAAGATCAGAGATTCCTGATCCCCTTCCTTAGCTGCTTCCACTACATCTGAATCTGACTTAACTATGTTCCTATGAGCTCTCTGTTTCTTTAATTTCCTCAAAGATGGAGACACTGTAGGAGTTTTATCATCAGAATTTAATTTTCTAAGCCTTTTGAGGGGCCTAGAACTCCCAGTTATAGTATCTTTATGAGAATAAACCTTCTCAGCTTCTAAAACAACAGGTTCTGATATAGGAACCTGTTCCTCTGATGTTTTCTCAAATCAACAGAATTTAATCAAAACATTCATCACAAAATAAAGTTAAAAGTCGATGAAGTAAAGATTAATAAATTGCAATTCAAAATGCACAGTCATATAATTTGAGAAACAAAGAACAAATCTTGCAATTTAAAGAAAATTTCATTAATATATCAAATGATTACATTCGATGAAATTTATCAATTACATGCAAAAATTACAAGATAGTCCTATTCTACGATTCCTAACATCAACAGCCTTAGTCCTAAGCTAAGAAGCCCTAATGACTAATTCCTTCTGCTGCTGACGAAGAGCACTGCAAGACAGATGATCCGTTCTTGCTGACGGAGAGCGTGTCTCCTTTCCTCTTCCAACCTATCAAGATGGAGGTGATACTCCATTGATAAGAACAAGAGTTATATGTGAACCACTAACCCATTCCTATCAAGATTGAGTTCCAAAGTTCGTCAGGAATGGCGGTGACATGCCATTCCTGTTGCCATTCATTACAACTCAACTCGATGT
The DNA here is from genome assembly GCF_009905375.1 of Apium graveolens. Lineage (NCBI taxonomy): Eukaryota > Viridiplantae > Streptophyta > Magnoliopsida > Apiales > Apiaceae > Apium > Apium graveolens. Next base: position 50,878,654 of record NC_133654.1, read on the forward strand.
GAAAGGTTTCATAGTTCAGAAACATGTTGAAACGAACCATTTTTGTTGGTATGAATGAAAAGAGAGTGAGTTTGTGAGAAAATAAAAGATATTTTGGCTGGTATGAATGGTTGGTTTAAATAGCCAATAGAATACCAAGGGACGCGAGAACTGGTTAAACAGTACAAGTAAAAATAATGACCCCTCGACTCTCTAGACTGATGTGTAATGATAACAGTTAGTAAAAGATCTAAAGCCAGAGTTAATGGCACGGGATATGATAATTATTACTGTGCGCATGCAGGTTTTCAAGACATACACGCTAACCACTAACCCATAATGATTATGACTGTTTTATCTCACATTAACTAATATTCTGTAAAAATATTATCGTTCAAGTAATGACCGAAAATAAACCAAGTAAATAAATATTATCACGTCAGCATCAAAACTTGATTATTATCAGGATTTAAAAGTCATCAGAATATGGCTCCTTAACTCGAAAAGTGAATGTGTATTCTTGTAATTCTTCACACAAGTACTAATATGGTTTCATCAGAACTTAATCATCAGAACTTCCACCAGAACTTGTCCTCAGAATTTATGAAAACTGACACATAGACTGTTCATCTAAAACAATGTTGATCACCACAGTAATTTTCATCATTCATATAGAGTGTAAGTGTGTGCATTAAGCTAAATATCAGACAAAGAGTAAAGTCTGATTCACTTCAGTACATCTTAGAAATAAGGCATAACTAAAAGCTTTGCTCAAAATCTGTCATTATTCTGAAGTCTACTTTAGAGTGAGTTCATGCATGAGTCTACCTCAACTGTTTTGTGCTCATTTTATGTATCTTTTGAAATTCTATTTTACAGTGGCTTTTCAGTGTAAGTGAGTCACAACTGCTTATTAGAATTTATGCTGTTATCAGAGTATTTCTCCAGTAATCATAGAGTGTGAAAAGTCACCAAGAAAATTTTATTTTGCTTTTCTAATGCATATTACTTAATACCAGCAATGCACTTGGGTCTTCCCTTCCACATTTTTACTCTAGATCTCAAAAGAGTACCTGATTTTTATTACTTTTATTTTTCTTTTGATAAGTGAGGCTTATCAGCACTTAGTACATCCACCAGATTTACTAACATCAGAACTTAACAGATAAGAAGCACTATTCTAGTTTTTGACTTAGTAATAAGATACACAAAGTAAACTTCAACTAAGCTCAATATCAGAATTTGCTTGTGTTAAAAGATTTCCACATAAACAATTACTTCAAACATGGGATCTTTAGTATATTAAAGACTACTAGGTCAGCATCTAGCACAGTTATCCTCATTGGATTGAATAGTCACAGAAACATTCATATCACTATCAGAGTTTAGAAATTCACATCAGACAACAATCAGCACTTATGCAATTTTTAATTTAAGCACATAATACACAAAGATAGTAATATCTGTAAATACTGATCATAAAATCTGATGTATCAGAACATAAACTAAGCATATTTAGAGAAAGAACATGAAACCATTCCAAGTTCATTTACCAATCTTGTAAAAGTAGCTTCATACAGTGGTTTTGTGAAGATATCTGCTAGTTGTTGATCTGTGGGAACAAAATGCAATTCCACTGTACATTTATCCACATGTTCCCTTATGAAATGGTACCTAATGCTGATGTGCTTTGTCATTGAGTGCTGAACTGGATTACCTATCATAGAAATAGCACTTTAATTATCACAATAAATAGGGATTTTAGAAAATTCTAACCCATAATCCAGTAACTGATTCTTCATCCAAAGAATCTGTGCACAACAGCTTCCTGCAGCAATGTATTCTGCTTCTGCAGTTGATATGGAAATTGACTTCTGTTTCTTGCTAAACCAAGAAACCAATCTGCCTCCAAGAAATTGGCAGCTTCCACTTGTGCTTTTCCTGTCAATTTTGCATCCTGCAAAATCTGTATCTGAGTAACCTATTAGCTTAAAGTCTGATTCTCTAGGATACCACAATCCCAGATCAGCTGTACCCCAAAGGTACTTGAAAATTCTTTTCACAGCTGTTAAGTGAGGTTCTCTTGGATCTGCTTGAAATCTTGCATAAAGACAGGTATCATACATGATATCAGGTATACTTGCAGTTAGATAGAGTAGTGAGCCAATCATACCTCTGTAATCAGTAATATCTACTGATTTACCAATATCATTATCCAACTTAGTTGCAGTGGCCATAGGAGTGGATGTACTTGAACAATCCTGCATTCCAAATTTCTTCAACAAATTTCCGGTGTACTTTGATTGACAAATAAAAGTTCCTTCTTCATTCTGCTTGACTTGAAGGCCCATAAAATAGTTAAGTTCTCCCATCATACTCATTTGATATCTTGACTGCATAAGTTTGACAAACTTCTTACAAAGTCTGTCATTTGTAGAACCAAAATGACATCATCAACATATATTTGTACCAAAAGTAAGTCATTTCCATGGTTGAGATAGAACAATGTTTTGTCAATAGTTCCTCTTTCAAATCCACTTTCTAGAAGAAACTGAGCTAAAGTCTCATACCATGCTCTTGGAGCTTGTTTAAGACCATAAAGTGCTTTATCAAGCCTGTAGAAATGATTGGGAAATTTAGGATCTACAAAGCGTGGAGGTTGTTCAACATATACTTCCTCTTCCAATTCTCCATTAAGAAAAGCACTTTTCACATCCATTTGAAAGACTTTAAACTTCTTGTGAGCAGCATAAGCCAAAAATATCCTTATGGCTTCCAATCTAGCAACTGGTGCAAATGTTTTATCATAATCAATATCCTCTTGTTGAGAGTAACCTTTTGCAACCAGCCTTGCTTTGTTCCTTGTAATTATGCCGTCACTGTCAGTTTTGTTTCTGAACACCCATTTTGTACCAACAACTGATATGTTCCTTGGTCTTGGCACTAGGGTCCAGACTTTATTTCTTTCAAATTCATTTAACTCTTCCTGCATTGCATGCACCCAATCAGCATCTTGAAGAGCTTCTTCCACTTTCTTTGATTCAGTCCGAGAGAGAAAATAATGATAAATACATTCATTTGATGTAGTTGTTCTAGTTCTAACACCTGTATCAGGATTTCCAATAATTAAGTCAGGTGCATGTGCTTTAGTCCACTTCCTTGTAGATGGAAGGTTTTCTCTAGAATTGGATGCTCCCCCATGATCCATGATGTCTCCATCAACATTTTCTGATGCTCCCCCTGAAATTATGCTCTCTGAGTTGGATCCTTCATTATTTAAGTTTCCAGAAATATTAGAACATGAGTTTTCAGAACTATCAGAACTTGGCCCATCAGAACTTGAAGAGCCTGATGTAGGTTCTGATGCTTCTTAAGATGTGGTTGGATCTTCAGTATGCTCCCCCTGCACAAGTGCATTTTCCTTAGGTGTACTCACCACAGTTTCAATAACATCAGAGTTTAATCCATTAGAGTTTGTAGTATCAGGATTTACAGAATCAAAATTTAAAACTTCATTTTCAAATCTCAGCTGATCATGATCATTGAAATCTTCAAGTTCAGTAATCTTCTTATCATCAAAAGAGACATTGATAGATTCCATGACAACCCTTGTTCTTAAATTATAGACTCTGAAGGCTTTTGTAGAAAGTGGATATCCAATAAAAATTCCTTCATCAGCTTTTAGATCAAATTTGGATAGTTGTTCGGGATGAGTCTTATGAATAAAACAGTTGCATCCAAATACATGAAATTACTTCAGATTTGGCTTCTTTTTCTTCACCATCTCATATGGTGTTTTTCCTTGCTTGTTAATGAGTGTTGCATTCTGAGTAAAATAAGTAGTCTGCACAGCTTCAGCCCAAAAGTAGGTTGGCAACTTTGCTTCATCAAGCATAGTTCGTGCAGCTTCAATTAGAGTTCTATTCTTTCTTTCAACAACTCCATTTTGTTGTGGAGTTCCAGAAGCAGAAAATTCCTGCTTTATTCCATGGTCTTTGCAAAACTCTTCCATGATCAAATTCTTGAACTCAGTGCCATTATCACTCCTTATGATCTTCACAGAATCTTTGACCAATTTATCCAGTTGTTTGACTTGATCAATGAAGATAGATGCAGTTTCACTTTTTGTGTGCAAGAAATACACCCATGTGTATCTGGTCAAATCATTCACTATGATCATATCATATTTCTTCTTTGCAATAGACATGACATTCACTAGACCAAATAGATCAACATGTAGTAGGTGATAAGGCTCAAGAATTGATGATTCAGTCTTGCTCTTGAATGAAGATTCTCTTTGTTTTGCCTTCTGACATGAATCACAAAGACCATCAGGAGCAAATACTGATTTTGGCAGTCCTCTCACTAGATCTTTCTTGACTAGTTCATTTATATTGTTGAAATTTAAATGAGAGAATTTCTTGTGCCAATCCCAGCTTTCTTCAATTGATGCTCTACTCAACAGACAAATTGCAGAACCATCAGTACTTGTTAAAAGCTTGGCTTCATAAATGTTACCATGCCTGTATCCTTTCAGAACAACTTTGCCTGTAGATTTGCTTACAACTTCACAGTGTTCTTCAAAGAAATCCACATGATAACCTCTGTCACAGATTTGACTCACACTCAGCAGATTGTGTTTAAGTCCTGAGACCAGAGCTACTTGTTCAATGATGACATTCTCAAGATTAATATTGCAATATCCCAGAGTTTTTCCAATGTTGCCATCTCCATAAGAAACACCTGATCCAGCTTTCTCCACAAAGTCTGATAGCAGGGCTTTATTTCCAGTCATATGTCCTGAACATCCACTGTCCAGAACTAGGATGTTCTTCCTGTTGCCCTTTAAGTTAGCAGTATCAGAACTGCTATCAGCATTTGCCATCAAGGCATAGTTTTCCTCATCCTCAGTATCTGAAGCATCTGACCAGCTTTTCTTCTTTGTGACAAGAGCCTTGCCTTTGTCACTCTTCCCTTTTTTACAATCTGGTGATATGTGGCCTTTCTCACCACAGTTGTAGCATTTAACATTTGAGTAATCTCCTCTGTCAGACTTTCCTCCTTTGCATTCAGATTTTATGAAACCTTTCTTTTCAGAACTTGCACCTTTCCTGAAAAACTTCTTTCCTCTCCTGAATTTTATGTACGCAATCTTTGTGATCCCTTTCACCATAAGAGCACACAGCTTCATTATCTCCTCATCAGGGTTCATCGCAGGTATACTTTCAGTTTCTGAGTCATCATCACTATCAGAACTTGATGACTCAGTATCAGACTTTGTGATGAGAGCCTTTCCCTTGCCTTTCCTTGAGGCAGCGTCTTTGGGACTTTCCTCCTCAGCCACAAAGGGAATTGTTCTTGACTTTCTTCCATTCCTCTTGCTTCTTTGTTCCATCTCAAGTTCATGAGTCTTGAGCATCCCATAAATTTCATCAAGAGTTGTTTCATCAAGATTATAGTTGTCTCTTATTATTGTGGCCTTCAAATCCCATCTTTCAGGAAGAGCTAACAGGAATTTAAGATTTGAATCTTCAATATCATACTCTTTGTCAACTAGTGATAAATCATTCAAGAGTTTGACAAATCTGTCATATAAATCAGTTAATGACTCATCAGGCTTTGAGTCAAAGTGCTCATACTCTTGAGTGGGTATCGTCTTCCTGTTCTTCTTGATTGAATCAGTTCCCTGACACTTTGTTTCCAAATCATCCCATATCTCTTTTGCAGTCTTGCAGTTAATTACCCTGTTTGACATGACATTATCAATGGCACTATGCAGCAAGTGTCTTACCTTTGCATCCTTTGCAATTGATGAGATATCTTCAGTAGTGTAATCACTTTTCTCCTTTGGTACAGACTTTGCTGGCTGACCTGCAACTTCCACAGAGAGTTTGGTTGGCATATGTGGTCCTTCATAAATCCTGTCGTGATATTCTGAATCTGTAGCTTTCAGAAACATAGCCATCTTCACTTTCCATATAGAATACTCAGAAGGTTACAACATGGGAACTCTTATAGTCTCATATCGACTATGAGTTATGGTTTTTGGAGGTTCTTCAGTTTTGGTGAGCTTGGTTGGAGTTTCTTCTTCAGACATGATTGATTTTGGATCTTAAACTATTTGTGTGTTAACAGAAGGCTCTGATACCACTTGTTAGGTCACACACAGACTGTAGAAGGGGGTTGAATACAGTGTTTAGCACAATCAAATCGAATATAAGAACTCAAGTAACAGAAAACAGATTTTATTCAACACAATAAACTCTGTTACAATATGGAACTGTCCACTCTCAGTGATGAACAAATTATCACGAGAGCTGCTAGAGTTACAAAGAATAATAACTTCGATAATCGTAACACTTATAGTGTAAACTCTATGCCTGTGTTTATATACTACACAGTTACAAGATAATCTTCTAATTGATATGGAATATAATTCTGCTTCCTAAAATATATCAACCAGTTATCTTTTCTTCCAAGTATTCTATTCTTCATAGAATTCCTTTTTCATGCACAATTCTTTCTATCTTAATCTCGATCTTCTTTCCTTTCAATCAGCCGTATGCCTTATCTGAAAGTCATCTTAAGTCCTGATATTATCTCCTGATAAATATCTTCTGAACCTTAAGTTCTGATAACTTAAGTTCTAATATCTTAAATTTTGTCTTCAGTATAAGTGCTAATTTCTAGTTAAGTATTGATTTGTCCTATAAGGTAAGATCTAAAAATGAAACACAAATCATATTACACATGACATTATCAAATATATCTAACAAGTCAGATATATAATCCAAAGGAAACAAGGATGGGTAGTATGACCTTTCAGTCAGAGTTGTTAAGAAAAAATAAAGAGATGTGAAGAGAAGATAATGGATCATGATTTTAACAGTTAGTAAGTGGAAATTTATGCACTTAGAAGAACGATCACGATATTCTCAGGTTTTCTTCCAGCACTTGCATGCTACAAGTAAAAAGAATTAAGAAATGAGATCCTACAGGAAATTCACAATATAAAGTATTTAATTTTTTAAGAAATGCCAAGATATACGGAAATTTAAAGAAAAATAGTGATAACCAGGTATAAGAAGGAAATTTCAAAATGGATCAGAAAGTTTTAGGCATGTCAAAGAATTAAGGTGAAGTATCGGAGGCCTAGTGGACAAGGCAGACCAAGGAGTGGTTTTACAAGAAGCGAATCATAAAGTGTACCAGTGATGTTGTTAGAGAAAAAGGATAAAATTATGAGATTGTGTACTGATTATCAGGAGTTTAACAAAATAACAAATAAGAATAAGTGACCTCTATAAAGAATTGATTACTTACGAGACCTAATTCAAGAAGTGTGTTATGTTTTGGGGATTAACTTAAGATCCTACCTGAGAACATATCAGAGATTACGAATAAAATGAGTTATGAGCATTGCAAGCTCTGGTGATATTATGTGAAATAACAAGTGTATCAGTTGACTATAAGGAATTAAGGAACATGGTGTATAAGGAGTACTCAGATAAGAGAATTGTATTTATTGATAACATCCTCAACTATTCAAAGAATAAGAAAGTCTGTGTGGAATGCCCAAGGATTTTCCTCCAAAGACTAGAAGGAAAGCAACTATACGTTGAGTTTTCAAGTATGAAATTTTGACCGAGGTTAACAAAAGATTCTGATTAATCCATTAACAACTACCTAAACAAAGTCATATGGTAACAGATGCCTGGTGTAGAAAGAAAGGATTGGATGTAAGTAAGACCACTGAGGAGTTAATAAATGAATTGGAAAAAGTGGAATATAAGTTCAAATACCTAAAGGTGATAATAAGTGAATATATGAGATTACTTTTTAGCCTTAACTGATAGAAACGAATAGGAGATGTTTAAATGTTTGGAAACTAAATTGAAAATGAGTACCGCTTATCATCCTTCAAAGAAGGGTCAAAGTGAGGAAGCGATTCAAGAAATATAAGATATGTTGAAAGGTTGAGTTTTAAGGAAAAACTTGGATGATCATTATCATCGATGTCAACTTTAGAATGTCACGCAAGTGTAGGTCCCCACTTACTGAGGTAAAGTGGGAGAAAGAAAGTTGTCAAATCCTAAGTTAATTCAGTATACCAAAGGGCGTGGTGATATTGACTGAAGCAGCTCGGAGTAGACAAAGAAGGAAGGCGGATTTGTATCGAAAGAGAGTATGAATATGGAAATAGGAGCAGTAGTGTTAGTAAAAGTTTCATCTTGAAAGAGATTGGATAAGTCTGAGTAGAAGGGACAAGTCAAGTCCTAAATTTAGTGAACCATTCGAGGTATTGATAAATATAGATAAAGTTGTTCATGAGTTAATGTTACCGTCACTACAGTGTGTACATATAATGTGTTTTGCCTGTTGTAAGGTCCGTAAGAGGGCTATTTTAAGCTAGAAGGGGGGTTGAATAGCTTAATTACCAATTTAAAAATAGTTGTGGCGTTTTAAAAATATTTTATCCCTTTTTTTAAAACTTTACCAAGTGGTTATGTAGTTTATATGTGCGAAAAATAAAGTGCAAGGAAAGAAAATACCACACAGTGATTTTATCCTGGTTCGCGACAGCGCAACCTCTAATAGATTCGCTCATCCCTACTCCAGTCCCCGAGCTTCTCTCCTGGACTCGGGTTTTTCCTTTATAATAAACTCGCTCCATTAGTAGGTGGAGAAGCCTTTACACCCTTACAAGTATTTATCTTGGTGCGTAACACAAGGGTCACCACCTCAAAATAAATGCAATATCTACGCAACATATCTTAAACAATAACTCCCCGCTATTTCTTCAAAGTTGATGTAGAACCTTTGTGTGGACTTGGCTTCCTTAGCTTTTGTCGGTCTTGGATCTTAGTGATCCGGTCTTGGGTCTTTCCTCTTTTTCACGGTGCAAATACTACTAACTCCCCGTTAGTACGTCTAGGACTTGGGTCTTAGAACGACAATCACATCACTTCACATCATTACAAAACTAATAAGACAATCCACGAAACAAATCAAGTATAGAAGAGATGGTTTGAATGAGTATGTTACTGTACTAGCCCACAAGTAGTATAATATTCAAATAAGAATATTAAAACTAAATAACAATACTTGACTTAAGAATAATACAAGATGGTCAAGTATAATTATGATTACTCATTTATTGATTTAATAAAGTTGTAGAGTAATATGAGAAGTCTTTTATATAAAGCACGTATAGCTTATGATGTTTTTAGTATTCTTCTTCTTTCAATTACGTATTTATAAATCGAAGAATACTTTAGTTACAATCTCGGAATTGTAACATTAGTATACTTATGTTTTGACACTTATGTGGCAAAAGTATACTTTTAACTTCAAGCACTTGTATAAGTTATATGATTCTTAGCCAAGATCCAAATAATAGAAGTGCAAGTAATTAGCGTAAGATCGTGCTTTTGAAGTTTAGACGAATAATTACGAGTAGTTTATATATATATCAAATAATAACCCCACAAAACACTGAAAGATGTTAGAAGGGGCTTATACGATATGTCTCCTAATTGTTTATATACACAATACGTGTTATCCAAGATCCAATTAAAGAGCGTGAAAATAATTGGCTAACTCATGGATTTGATTCGTCTTTAAATAACGGATGATTACGAAGTAGTTTATATGAAACAAGCTATACTCCCCCGAAACACTAAAGATGTTAGAAGGGATTACACTTTTACATCGTAATATTTTATTTGTACGTTATTAGTTAGACAAGATCCAATTAAAGAGCGTTAAGTAATTGGCTAAGTCGTATGATCCGTTTTAAAATTTGACAAATTACGAAGTGTTTATATGAGACAAGTAATAATCCCCTAGAGAGCACTAAAGATGCTAGAAGGGATTCCACTTAAACTTCATAATTATTTTATGAGCACGAATGAGTGTTAGCCAAGATCCAATTAAAGTGCAAGAAATAATTGGCTAACTCGTAATTGTTTCAAATATAATCTCCCCTTGGAGATTAAGTACTTATCTTTATAGATCTTCTTGATGAAATGATTTTTTGAAGATCAAGTACTTATTCGAATTCCGAGTTCGAATCTTAGTTATCTTTACCCTTGAGAAATTTCTTTATAAGAGATCTTGTATTAGAGCTTAAGATGAAGTAGAGAAGTTAAGTACACATCTCAAATAAAAAGAACTCAAATAAGAAGCTAAAGGTTACCACTTTTGAAGAACAGTCAGAAAAGTTAGCCGGAAAAATTCGCCGGAGGTTCGGCCGGATTTTGGCACATTGGTCGAACTTGGGCAGCCCTTCGGGAGGCCGGGAACTGGTAGTGGATGAGCTCACTTGGTGGGATAAATCTTGGTTGGGTGAAGCTAAGCTTGGGTTTCAAAAACCTTGTATATATGTAAGTATATAGAAGAGAGAGAAGGTTTTTGAGAAGAAGTGTGTGTATAGAATTTGAAAGAGATGAAGAGAAGCACTTCTTGAAAAAATCCCAACAACTTTGTGGCTCTTTATCTTGAGGAAAATGGGTTGGGGTTGGGGTTTATTTATAGGAGAAGTTGGGTGGATTGAATGGTGGAGATTTGAGGAAAATGGATGGTGGATGGTGTATGTCACATGGATTGATGACATGGAAAACAAAGTGTGTTTCTTTGCAACTTGCCATAAGAGACAAACTACTTTATGGGTTCAAATCTCAGCTGAGATATTTGAATTAATATATATTTTCTTTTTTCTTTTAATCATTGTTTAATCACTTAATTAAGGATTAAACGCCATTAATTATGACCATCTTTAAAAACTCCTAAATAAATACCATAAAAATATGATAAATACTTAAATAATATATAAATATGTCCTGAAAGTTTTGGTCAACTTTTGTCAATGGTAACTAGGTCAAACGTGGTCAACTGTGGGACCAACAGCCACGATTTTTGTGCCCAGACAAAAATACTCTGAATGCTACGAAATTTTTATCATAATTATAAAATACAATTTATATGATACATACCCAATTTCAAGTCATTATAGCATGTGGAAGTATTTTATCTAAAAATGAAACTATTTTGTCAGCCTTTCTTCCGAAAAAATTTCGTTGGTCTTGAAATAAAGGAGATGGATCTTTTGACTAAAGTTTTGACTTGTATAAATACTTAAAATATATTTCATAATATATGAATTATTTGGATGATTGGAAATGTGTTTGAGTATTTTTGAATAATTTTCTCTGAGAAATGCTGCTTTTACGAAACGGGAGAAAATTACTATAAGTATTCATAAATGAGTTGCAGAACTGGATATTAATATTCTAACCTTGAATATTAATAAACTTTGAATAAAAACTCTTTTGATATATGTAGAAATATATTTTGGAGCAAAGATTTAAATATTTTTGATTTAGCACGAGATCTCTAAAGAGTATTTCTGCAATATTCCTTATTCGAGCTTGTTGCCATATTCCTGTTGCAACACAGATCTAAGAAATATCATATCTTGATGTATCTTCGTTGATCATATTAACTTAGAGATATATTCCATAAAGATATAGTTTTGATATTTTGTAAGAATGGAATATATCTTTTATCTGTTTAAAAGACATGATTTTGCTAGTTTGACTTTTTGACCTTGATTTGGGGCAGTTAAATTCATGTCCTAATGGAGAGAATCTATTTGTTCTTAATTTTATGTTTAATCTTAAAAATACCAAAATAAATAATATATCGAAGATATCCTTTCAATCTTCCTCTTTTTGGTATTTTCCAAACAAACATAAAATTAATAGTGTGTTATTCCCCTTGGTGTATGCATGATTTTTGAAAAGTATTTTGCACATAAAACATTTAAAGCTCCTTTCCTAAAAATACTGCAAAATGATTTGTTAGATTTATCATAGAAAAATATAAGCACAGATAGATCCTTGTATATCAAAAAGATAGCAATTTTCAAAAATTTTGAACATTAATGGTCCAATTTTTCTTCCCCTTTTGTTTGGTACATTCCAAAAAGAATATGTAGAGTTTTATCAAAAAGCATTAACCTTAGAAAACATGGCATTGTGATTAATAGTTCTAGTCAAATACATGTATTTTGAGCATGTAGAAATTAATCCAAAATGATATGCATGGTAAGCTTGATTTGTTTTTGTATGTATTGAAAGAAAAATAGTTAAGGCAGTGCTTTTGAGATATAATCCAATAAGTTTAGCAAAATAAAAGAAGAGATATTTATGCGTGCATGGTTTGACTGAAAAGATAGGATATAATTTTTAAGATCCAATTTTGATTATATCTTTTTGTAGTAAGTCCCTTTTCAATTTTATTGATCACCAAAGATTGTAGTTAAAAACATTTTTATAAGTAGACTTACATGACAGTGTGATTTAGCCGTCTGATTGAACTGTACTTTATATCAATGATCAGTCATTTTAGTTTTAGCAAGTTCATTTCAGTTTGACAGATTGCATGTAACTTTAGACAAATTATATTCAAGCCAATTTTGTTCAATCTTTAAAGAACATGATTCATGCAAATACTTCTGTAGTGATTGACAGTCTAGCATACATAATTTTCAATCACAAAAAAACTGTCACTAATACAACCAATGTTCATGTTACAAAGTCTGAGATCTAATACATACTATTTGGTCAAATCGACTTTGCTGGCTATTGTCAAGTTACAATATCTAATCACTAATACATTCTATTTATATTTCAGAGCGAAGTATCAGATTATACATGTCGGAAAGCTAATACATTCTAAGGAACTCCACATTTCTAAACAACCTATTACAAATACAATATATCTAAATCCACAATAATGATACTCAATATCTTTTACTCATTCAATTACCACAAAAGATTCAGTTGGATTAGTTTAATACTGAAACTTAATACAACAATTGATGTGTCTGTGTGGAAGTAGAATTATTATAGGTTGAGAATGTATACCTGTCATACCTTAGCAGAGTGGGACTTTGATGATTTTGACATAATGCCTTCATAAGTTAAGCTTGATCAGTTTTGAGCTGTGCATTCGTGTGTTTGGCCTGCAGCTTAGTTAGATAATACACATATATATACCAGTTACCAAATTGCTTAACTCTCAACTGATCTGAAAGAGACAAGGGCAAACATTTATATAATGTTAATTTGACAGTCAATTTGGTAGATAAGAATAAAATGACAGAGTAGTAAAAAAAAGTTTTTTTTAGAAATAATCAACTTCACATATTAGTGACAGAGCTAATTAGGGAACATCATAGACCATGCCACTGAGCCAGAATGCATTACCAACAGGAAACACAAATTCATATTCTAATACCAAGAATCAGAGAATTTTAAAGTCATAATTGACTTTGTTCCTGCAGAGATTTGTTAGTGAATTTAAGAGCAAAATTTTTAATATAAATATGATAGAGTATGCAACACCAGATTTAACAGAATGCAGATTATATTACATTGAACAAAAGTGTTCATATCAATCAATGTGGTTCACTGATTAAATAGAACAAAGTTCTGCACCTGTCTTAGAGATTACAAAGCATTACGAGTGCATACACTCAATTAGGTTCAACCAAATTAAAACAGAGTTAAGGTTACAAACATCAAATCAGAAATCCAAAGGTTTAATTCAAATTACACCAACAGAAATACAACAGATCAGTAATAGATCAGCAAAAAGGGTGCAGAAGCAGCAACATATCAAGGTACATAAGCACTCAGTAGCAAGAACATCAACACAGATCATCCAATAACATTACCATCAGCATCACATACATGGATTAAATCAGGAAGATTATCAATCAATTGACCTATAGCTCCCACACCTACTTCTTCTAACTCATGAATCATTGCAGTGTTCTCACTCAAAGGGACTTGATATGAATTGACAATTTCTTGATCAGACATGCAGTTTGTTCCTAGTGTAGATGCAACTAGGTTTTCTAAATATGCAATCCTATGTTTACAAGATGCAGTGATGCCCTCTAGTTCTCCTACCTTTTCCTTAACCTCATAATTTTCAGTTTTTACTCTCTTAAGTTCCATTTTTAGTTCATTAAACATGGCCTTGACAAACTCAAATATAGAGAGAAAGACATCTTTCTCTCTGATGAACTGAGGAATGACAACAGGAGTGACCTCTTGAAGTTCACAGTGCATCAGGGGCACTTATGGCCTAAAATGGTCATTGGTGATTTGTGAATCAGCCAGATTTGCAAAGATTTCAGGCATTGGAATGTTGCAAATTACAAAGAGAGAAGTAATTAACATACCATATGGCATATAATCAACAAGATGAGCATTTATCATGTTCAAGAGAATGACATAGGAGATACTGAAATTGATTTTGTTATTAGCAAGAAGATGCATGATTTTCATATCAAAGAAGTCAAAATATTTGCTATGATTAGGCTTAGGCATAACATTAGACCTAATAATGAGAGCAAGGTGTTGGAAAGTGCTAGTGAAATGTGTAAAGTGAATACCACAGTTGACATCACAGAGACCATCAGGCACATCAGACTTACAAAACATTCCTACCATAAGTTCAAATTCAGACTTATTAAACACAAATAGAGAAAATATGTCCTCACATGGCAACTCACATAGATGAAGAGGTAAATGTAGTGCTCTATTTATGCTCTTGTTATCTACACAGATAACTTTCCTATTCACTGTAGTAGTGAAATGCAAGATGCCCTCTACCCCTTTAATTATGTTCATGTTGCAATAAAATTCCTGAGATGAGTGAAATACTGTTTTCCTAGATTGTACATTAAACCATCCCATTTAGCCCTTCTAATGATGAACTCCACTTCACCTTTAACATCCACACAAGTGCCAGGTTGGACATTTTTTATGAGTTCAAGAAACTTTTTGGAGTTTGATGGGTTAGATAGTTTTGGTGGTGGAGGTTTTGCTTTGTTCATGTTTGGGCTAGGGTTTGCTTCTTGTCTGAGATTGGCTTTCCTGGTATAGACTTGTGGTTGGAAAGGCTTAGTTGGTCTAGGGTTAGGGGAATGAGGGTTCTGAAATTTTCTGCTTTGGTAGAAAGGAATGGTGTGATTTTTGTATCCTTTTCTGAGTTGTCTAGGTGGAAAGTGTCTTTTGTGGTAGTGTTTGGGATGAGAGGATTGAACAGTTTTGAAGGCTGATGTTTTGTGATGGTGAAACTGATTTTTCTCCATATCTTCAAGAAAATATGGATTTTCAATCAGTGGTCTGGGCTTGGGGTAATAGAGATTGGCATTTGGGTTCATGTTGCAAGTGAAGTGGAGTAATGCAAATGAACTGTGTTTTTGTGTGAATGCAACAAGTTTAAACAAGTATATATGCATGCACATAGCACATAATTCAATTTAAGTTAGAAATATATTTTTTTATAAAATAACTTTCACTGTTCATGAACACTGATTTTCATTAAATTCAGTTGGAAAATAGTTCATGTGCAGAGACATGGTTTACATAATTCCAGATCCTAGGTATGTGAATAAAGCAGCTAATGTATAAAGTTTGAGAGCTGATATAAGCAAATAGTACTGGAAGACACTGTTTTAGTACTGTTAGAAGTACAAAAAGTACACAAATTTGGGAGAATGTGTGACATAAAGGTGAAAAGCAGCTTACTCTATCACATAGACTCTAGCAAGTGACAAACAAAGCATTTAAGAATGTTCAGTTTTGAGAAAAGATAAGGGCAGACTGATTGTCACTTTTTGAACCGAATTTGATGTTCTGAAAAAATTGAGTGTTGATAAAGAATGTAACATTTATTTCTTAGGAAACTATGTGATTAATGAGAAGCAACCAAAAGAATGTCATGCACATTAAACACAGAACAGGGCATGCACAATCAGTTTTCATTTAATTCAAATAGCATTCAAGGAAATATAACACTCAGATCATTTATATCAGATATAACACTTTAAATGCAGTAAGTTAAAAACTAAAATGTCACCTAAATTTTCTAAGTGGCCATTAATCACAGCAATGATCCAGATACAGGGATGCTCAAGGCACCCCTGCTAGGTCTTACTGTGAGGGCTGGTGTGTGACTGTATTATTGATTCTTGTTAATCTGAGATTACACAAACCAGTCTTGATTATACCTTATCTGATTTCTTGTAACTGCACAAGAAAATAAAAAATGCACAAAATAATACACAGTTTTGCACTTCAAATTCACAAATTATACTATTTAAGTGAGCATGATGCACAGACTTAGTACACCTTCCAAATAGACAAGTAGGGATTGCAGTCAACAAGACATTTCTTATCCAGATTCAATGTATTTAGCTTAAGACAGCAATCAGGACAGCTTGCAAATATATTTGGATACACACTTATACAGACTTAACATCTCAGTAATCTTAGATCAATTTAGTAGAGTTTGAACAGACTAATGCTAAACAACCAAGATATCATCAAAGACAATTACAATTAACATGTAAATAGTTCAGTTCAACCAAGTAACCCGGGAAAATAAGTGATAGCATATTCAGGGTCCAGTTCACACAGATTTTATCACTAAAGAAATAGCAGACCAGGTTTAAGTTTATTCTTGATTATACATTGTACTTGACAGATAATGAAGACAAGAGTTTGTTTTTTTTAAAGGAAAGTACTAGTAGTAAAATGTTAAGACGGAACTCTGATTAATTAACCAAGACAGATCATAGTTGAAGTACTATTGAACAATAATGTATATTAGTTGTGTTAATAACTTAAGTAATATACTTTAATAACACACAGATCACAATCACATATACTTATAGTTCTGCAAGGATTAATCAGGTAATCAGAGCATAGATTCATATAATTATTGATTTGCAAAGCTTAATCAGATAATTAGATCATAAATACAAATAGCTGTGTTAAAAAAACTTAATCCAACAGGATTTATACCTATGTAACTTCATCATTAGATAAATAAGAATTCATGAAGTACACTGGGTTATCAAGGAACTTAAAGTCAAATCAAGTAGGACACTGACTTTCCTGGACTTAAATGTATCAATAAACAATCTATTATTGGTGAAACTTTATACCAGAACTTCATAATTTATCAAGCAAATAGACCTTATTTGAAACAATTTCACAGAGATTTTGACACAAACAGATTCATATATTTTAACTTCAGTCAAGCATGTTCTTTAACAGATTAACTCATCAAGTTTACATGGTACACTCATATTTATAGTCCATTTAAACTTCAAAGACTGATAATAATTGTTCTTAATTTAACCAAGTGATCATTTTAAGCAACCATTAAGATATAATCAACAAAATTTCTTGACTGAATTTTATAATTAATAAGTAATCATTAATCCAACAGTTAATCATAAGTCCAACAGATATCATGAATCCAACAGATAATCATGATTCCAACAGTCACAAATCCAACATATAACAACCTCTAAAACAATAATCTAAACTTCATACTTTTAATTCGATCAACCATAGAGTAGAATCAAATCTCAACTTCATCAAACACATATCACAAAACATTCATCTCACAAAGATACAAATTAATCAGATAAAGTTTGATTCAACTCTAGTCAAGTTCCCTTCACCACAAATTTACTCGAATAAGACTGAAATAAACAAAAAAAATACCTAAGCCTAGAGTCTGGCCTGACTCATAGGTCTTACATGGTTGACTCAGTCGCGGACTGAGTCAACTTTCAATTTGCTCTTCTCCGTCACATGCAGCCATCACAGCTTCTTTTCCGAGAAGATAATCTAGTAAACAGTCTTCTCCTGCCATTAATCTAAACAAAACATTAGGTTTTTTCAATTCCATCAAACAAATATGAACATAAAGTTATTAAAATCATATAATCTAATGTTTGATTTGATGATTCTCGTTCGATTTATATGCAAATCATCGATTTTTATCACCGAAAATTGATTTTGTTTTTAACCAATCCGAAAACTGATTCATAGAATCTATCAGAGATTCAATGAATAAATATAAGTACATAATCATAGCTTTGTGTGACTGAGTCGATCTTTAACGGAAAAGAAAAGTTTTTGATCGGAGAAGATACTAGGTTTTCAAGTTTGAGAGAGAGAGAGAGAGAGAGCCGATGAGAGCGGCGAGAGAGAGAGAGACAAAATAGATTAGGGTTTATACTGTAGAAACAGTGGTTAGTATATATATTTTAGGTATTTGAATGGCTAGGATTGACTTGATTTATGAATCAATGGCTAGGATTTGTAGGGTTTTGTAGTTTGGGCTTAAAAATAAACATGGGCTGGGTTTTTGATTGGGCTGAAATAGATATATTTTTATAAATTAAATACATGGGCCTGATATATTTAATTGATTTGGGCTGGTTAATAAGGGACTAATTTATGAAAAGTAATTCTTTTATAAAACTATTTTTTTTAAAATAGCCGGATTATTTTATCCTTATATATATATTTTGTAAATTTGGTTTTGCAAAAATATATATTGCAGAAATTATTTAAAAATAACACATATATATATAAGTGGATATATATATATATTTTTAATACTAAAATAGGTATATATATTTAAATGAGAGTGACTTTTATAAATCTCATGGAATAATAATTTTTCACTCGATTAAGTTTATTTTCCCTGTTAATCTGGGCTATTTAAGTTATCTTAACCCGATCAATAAATTTCTTTATTGATGAATCTGAGTTTAAGAAAAATTTAATTACTTGATCGGGAAAATATCCTTATCGTTGAGATTTCTTTGTAACTCTCTTTTTATAAACCATTATTTCACAGATTCCAACATTCCTAAATCCAAGCGGAGTTTAGTGAATCTTTCGGAATTTAATGGCTTTGTGAATATGTTAGCGAGATTGATCTTAGTATCAATATGAGTTATTTTTATATCCCCTTTATTGACATGATCACGTAAAAAATGATGTCTCACATCTATATGTTTAGATCTTGAGTGTAATACGGGATTTTTGCTAAGATCAAAAGAACTCGTATTATCACATAAGATTGAGATCACATCAAATTTTATATTATAGTCAGCTAGTGTTTGCTTCATCCATAGTATTTGAGCACAACACTTTGCAGCTGCTATATACTCAGCCTCGGTTGTTGAGATGGATACGGAATTTTGTTTTTTTGAAAACCAAGAAACTAAACATCCACCGAGAAACCGACAAGTACCACTAGTACATTTTCTGTCGACTAAATGCCCGGCATAGTCCAAATCAGAAAAACATACTAAGTCAAATGGTATTCCTTTTGGATACCAAAGACCAACATCAATGGTTCCTTTAAGATATCCCAATATCCTTTTTACCGCGGATAAATGAGATTCTTTCGGTGCTACTTGAAACCTAGCACACTTACAAACACTATATTGAATATCGGGACGACTTGCAGTTATATAGAACAAGCTACCGATCATTCCTCGATATTTCTTTGTGTCTACGGGAATTCCTTTTGGATCTTTCGTTAATTTATCGGATGTAGACATAGGAGTAGAGATGGGTTTGGCATTATCCATTTCGAATTTTTTCAACATCTCTTTACAATACTTGGATTGAGAGATATGGATGCCTTCATCAGATTGCCTTATTTGCAATCCAAAAAAGAAGTTTAATTCTCCCATCATACTCATCTCGAATTCTTTTCTCATATTTTCAGAGAATTTTTTATATAGTGCATCATTTGTTGAGCCAAATATGATGTCATCTACGTATATTTGTACGAGCAATATATCATCTTTTTCTAGCCTCGTAAATAAGGTTTTATCGGCCATTCCCATATTAAATTTATTGTCTAGTAGGAACTTGCTCAACATTTCATACCATGCTCTTGGGGTTTGTTTTAAGCCATATAGAGCTTTATATAATTTATAGACATAGTCGGGATATGTTGCATCTTCAAACCCGGGAGGTTGTTTCACATATACTTCCTCTTCCAAAATCCCATTTAAGAATGCAGATTTCACATCCATTTGATAGACTTTGAAATTTTTATGACAAGCATAAGCCAATAGCATTCGAATTGATTCAATTCTTGCTACCGGTGCATATGTTTCATCAAAGTCTATGCCTTCCATTTGGGTATATCCTTGTACAACTAATCTTGCTTTATTTCGAACTACCGTTCCATTTTCCTCTAATTTATTTTGAAATACCCATTTAGTACAAATTATGAAAGTATCATGAGGCTTAGGGACAAGTTCCCACACTTTACTATGAGTAAATTGGAGCAATTCATCTTGCATAGCAGAAATCCAATCCTCATCTAATAAAGCCTCTTTCGCAGTCTTAGGTTCTATTTGAGATAGAAAACTAAGATGATTCACAACGTTTTGAACTTGTGACCTCGTTTGAACTCCCTTCTTTAAGTCTCCAAGCACATTATCTAATGGATGACTTTTTATAGTGGGAATTGCTTGAGGAAGTTCATCTTCCTTTTCGTCCAATTCTAATGGATTTTTATGTACGGGAGTCCTGAGATCCATATTTTTGAATTGTCGAATAACCTTTTCAATATCATCTTGTTCAACAAGATCTTTATATTTCTCCGGTGGTTTACTTTCATCAAAAGCGACATTCATAGATTTTTCCACCACAAGCCATTTGAGGTTAAACACTCGGTAAGCTTTACTATTGTTCGAGTATCCAAGAAATATACCTTTTTTTTTATTTAGGATCAAACTTCTTAAGGTACTCTTTTGAATTTAATATGAAGCACTTGCTTCCGAATACTCGAAAGTAGATTAGTTTTGGAGTTTTTCCAAAATATAACTTGTAAGGAGTCTTTTGTTTTATAGGTCATAGCAAAACCCGATTAAGAATATGGCAAGAGGTTGATATAGCCTCAACCCAAAAACATTTAGGTCGATGATATTCATTTAGCATTGTGCTAGCCATTTCTTGGAGTGTTCTATTATTCCATTCAACTACGCCATTGGATCGAGGAGTGTATGGAGCAGAAAAATTATGTGTGATGCCATGTTCATCACAAAAGTTGGTGAAACTTGAATTCTAAAATTCTTTACCATGATCATTCCTTATATAGACTATGGTTTTATTTTGTTGATTTTGAATCCTTTTACATAAAGATGAGAAGGATTCAAAAGCATCACTTTTGTCTTTGAGAAATTCAGTCCATGTAAATCGTGAATAATCATCCACAACTACCAACATATATGAGCAACCTCCGAGACTTTGTATAGGAACCGGACCAATAAGATCCATATGTAGTAGCTCGAGAGGTCTCGAGGTAGATACCATAAACTTTTCTTTGTGAGAAGCTCTAATTTGTTTACCAACTTCACAAGCTTCACAAGTATGATCTTTATGATAGTTTAGTTTTGGTATACCTCGGACATGGTCTTTAGATATATCATTTATCAACTTTATGTTGGCATGTCCTAATCTTCGATGCCATAGCCATGGATCATCATTTATAGTGATTAGGCACACGTTCACTTTCTTGCTCATGTCACATGTATAAACATTTTTATTTCTAGGACAAGTGAGAACCATCTTTCCAAATTTATCTAATATAGAACAATGAGTAGTGTAGAAAATTACCTTGTAATCATTGTCGCATAATTGACTTATTGAGAGAAGATTGTACCTTAACCCGGTGACCAATTGGACGTCGGGAATTTTAACTTTCCCATTTCCGATATCTCCGATGCCGACAATGTTTCCTTTACTACTATCACCAAATGTTACGCTCCCCACGGTAACCTTTTTAATGTTGTTCAAGAGTGACTTATTACAGGTCATATGTCTTGAACATACACTATCAAGGTACCATATGTCTTTTTTTGCGGCAAGACAAACCTACAACCATGATTAGTTAAATTTATAGGTACCCCTTTGTCTTGAGGGTCCTGGGGTTAGTACATCATATATAACATTTGATTTATGAAATAATCTAGGCATGGTATAATTATCATTAGGCATAATATTTCTAGATGTATAATGCCTAGTTTGAGGTTGATAATACCTAGAGCTATCATGAAATCTTGATGGAGCATGATAAACATTATATCTATTATTAGCATGGTAGGTAGCATAAGCATTTCTACTGAGTTTGTTGCCTTCTAAATGCATTACCATTTACATGATATTGTGTGTTTCTATTTTGAAACATAGTTGGTCGATGAGACCTTTGTTGCCTTGGATTCTTATATTCCATATTTTTATGAGGCACACGTTTATCATCTTTCTTGTATGATTTCTTGAGAATCTATACATGCTTCCCCTTAATTTCACCATTCTTGAATTTGAAATATTGAATGCTATGTCCTATTTTATTGCAATAAGAACATTTATAAGATGGTGATTCGGGTGAAGTCTTTATTGGTGATACAAATCTCCGAGTATTTCCTTTAGGAGGAGAATTCTTATTATATCCCAAACCTTCATGATTATATGAGGTTTTTATATGCACCATTTGGTCCAACATCTTATTGCCTTTTGTAAATCTTTGAATGACTTTTTCAAGATTATCATTTTCTTTCTTTAAGGCATCAATCTTGTTGTTAAGGATTCTTTCTTGATCCTTAACTTGAGCTATGAGTTTATAATTTTCTTCTTTTAACCTTAGAGCTTCACCTTTAAGCTTATTGGTTTCTAATAGCTCATTTTCTTTATCAAGATTGTCTTTATAAGATGTTTCTTTATCTTTAACATTTAATTCATTTAGAATCTTTAAGTTCAATAGATCAACGTGAAGTTTACAAATATTATCATTCAATTGTATCTTTTCACGTTCCATCTCTTCGTCTTTGAAAATTAATGATATATTCTCCATTTCAAGATTGAGTCTGTTTTCTTGAAGTTTATTTACCTCAATCTTGATATGATGGTTTTGATCTTTTAGAGATGTAATCTCATTCTCATCTTGGACTTTTGAGTCCATCATTCGAGTATATTCTTTATTTTGAGTATGATGAATTTCCTCAATTTTCATCTTCTCGGACCATAACAAATGAAACCTTTGTTCAACATCTTTGTATTTATTCTTATAACTTACTACAAGTTCAATTAAGTCATGCTTATTCATA
Source organism: Apium graveolens (assembly GCF_009905375.1). NCBI lineage: Eukaryota > Viridiplantae > Streptophyta > Magnoliopsida > Apiales > Apiaceae > Apium > Apium graveolens. Next base: position 50,901,650 of record NC_133654.1, read on the forward strand.
TCTATGAGAGATAAATTAGATTCATCTAATAAAGATTTAATTGAGACATAGTTAGATGTTACCTCTTGATTTGAAGAGGAGATTTCCGTTGAGGTAGTTTCATCTCCGAGAGCCATTAAGCATATATTGACCAATTCTTCACTAGCTTCCGGAGCTTCTTCATCTTCACTTATATCCCAACCATTCTCGGCCACGAGACTTCATCCATTTGAAAGTTTAGGACATTCTCTTTTTTAATGACGGGTTGTTTACACTCGAAACATACATCTTGTGTTTCCTCCGGAGATGGATCTTTAGGTTTTAGAGGAGTGTAAATAGAATGGTTTGTGGGGGCATGGGCATTACTATAGGTATTTATATTTTGATTGCCTTTGCCTTTATTGTAGCTCATTGACGGATAATTACTCTTATAGTTTGAAGAATAATTTTGAGAGTAATTTGGCCTTCCGTTAGAGTTAAAAACTCTTTATTAATTATTTGATTTTAAGAAGCCTTTTCTGTATCTTTGAGCTTTGCTTTAAAGCACACGACGAAGTTGTCTCATGAGTAGAGCAATTTCACTCTCATCGAGATTTTGGAGTTCCTCGTCGTTTTCATCTTCATCAATTAATATGGCCTTTAGAGCCATATTTTTCTTTTTATCCTCCACTTTTGGAGCAACCTTTTCTGGAACATTATCTTCTTCGTAAGCACGAAAATTTCCGAATAGGTTATCAATCTTATACTCATTTAAGTTGTGCATCTCATTTATAGTAGTGACTTTAACCTTCCAACTAGGAGGTAGATATTTGAGCACTCTTCTATTCTTTTCATTTTGAGTATAATTCTTTCCAAGTTGAGATAACCCATCGATAATATGAGTAAATCTTGTTTCCATATCGATGATATTTTCTCCTTCTTGGAGTTTAAAGTTCTCGTATTCTTGGATCAATGTAACCATCCGAGAATCTTTTATATCAGTGCTTCCTTCATAGGTTACCACTAATTTGTTCCACATTTCTTGTGCCGACTTGCAATTATTTACTCTTTTATATTTTTTTTCTGCAAGTGCACTTGTGAGAACCATTTCCGCCTTTGCGGCTATATTCATTGTGGCTTCTTCCTCTAAGTTGTATTCACTAACCTTCTTTTCGACGATGATGTCATCGATAGTTTTGTTAGGAATGCGAACAACGTCTTCTATAGCCGTCCAAACTTTGACTCCTTGAGATCTAGCATAAATGCGAAACCTCGTTTTTCATGTTGCAAAGTTGGTGCCATCAAATAGAGGAGGTCGTGAGCTAGATAGACCTTCACCACATCCAACGGAATTAATATACACCATTCCGGATCATTTTTTGTTGTGCCTGTAAATCTGCAAATCACTTAACAAACACGTTAAAAAGCACTGCTCTGATACCAATTGTAAGGTCCCATAAGAGGGTTATTTTAATCTAGAAGGGGGGTTAATAGCTTAATTACCAATTTAAAAATTGTTGTGGCATTTTAAAAATATTTTATCCTTTTTTTTTAAAAGTTTACCGAGTGGTTATGCAGTTTATATGTGCGGAAAATAAAGTGCAAGGAAAGAAAATACCACACGGTGATTTAATCCTGCTTCGCGATGGCGCAACCTCTAATAGATTCGCTCACCCCTACTCCAGTCCCCGAGCTCCTCTCCTGGACTCGGGATTTTCCTTTCTAATAAACTCGCTCCTTTAATAGGCAGAGAAACCTTTACACCCTTACAAGTATTTATCTTGGTGCGTAACACAAGGGTCACCACCTCAAAATAAATGTAATATCTACACAACTTTTCTTAGACAATAACTCCCCGATATTTCTTCAAAGTTGATGTAGAGCCTTTGTGTGGACTTGGCTTCCTTAGCTTTTATCGATCTTGGATCTTAGTGATATGGTCTTGGGTCTTTCCTTCTCTTCACGGTGCAAAAACTACTAACTCCCCGTTAGTACGTCTAGGACTTGGGTCTTAGAACGAGAATCACCTCATGTCACTTCACCTCACTAAAAAACTAATAAGACAATCCATGAAACAAACCAAGTATAGAAGAGATGGTTTGAACTAGTATGTTATTGTACTAGCCCACAAGTAGTATAATATTCAAATAAGAATATTAAAACTAAATAACAATACTTGACTTAAGAATAATACAAGATGGTCAAGTATATTTATGATTACTCCTTTATAGATTTAATAAAGTTGTAGAGTAATATGAGAAGTCTTTTATATAAAGCACGTATAGCTTATGACTTCTTTAGTATTTTTCTTCTTTCGATTACATATTTATAAATCGAAGAATACTTTAGTTACAATCTCGGAATTGTAACTTATCCTTTACGCTCGTAGGCTTAAGCATTTTAGTATACTTATGTTTTGACACTTATGTGGTTAAAGTATACTTTTAACTTCAACCACTTGTATAAGTTTTATGATTCTTAGCCAAGATCCAAATAATATAAGTGCAAGTAATTGGCGTAAGATCGTGCTTTTGAAGTTTAGACGAATAATTACGAGTAGTTTATATATATCGAATAGTAACCCCACGGAACACTGAAAGATGTTAGAAGGGGCTTATACGATATATCTCGTAATTGTTTGTATACACGATATATGTTAGCCAAGATCCAATTAAAGAGCATGAAAATAATTGGCTAACTCGTGGATTTGATTCGTCTTTAAATAACGGATGATTACGAATTAGTTTATATGAAACAAGCTATAATCCCCCGGAACACTAAAGATGTTTAAAGGGATTACACTCTTACTTCGTAATATTTTATATGTACGTTATTAGTTAGACAAGATCCAATTAAAGAGCGTTAAGTAATTGGCTAACTCGTACGATCCGTTTTAAGATTTGACAAATTATGAAGTGTTTATATGAGACAAGTAATAATCCCCCGGAGAGCACTAAAGATGCTAGAAGGGATTACACTTAAAATTCGTAATTATTTTATGAGCACGAATAAGTATTAGCCAAGATCCAATTAAAGTGCAAGAAATAATTGGCTAACTCGTACTTGTGTTAAAAATTATCTCCCCTTGGAGATTAAGTACTTATCTTTATAGATCTTGTTGATGAAATAATTTTTTGAAGATCAAGTACTTATTCGAATTCGGAGTTCGAATCTTAGTTCTCTTTACCCTTGAGAACTTTCTTTATCAGAGATCTTGTATTAGAGCTTAAGATGAAGTAGATAAGTTACGTACACAGCTCAAATAAAAAGAACTTAAATAAGAAGCTAAAAGTTACCACTTTTGAAGAACGGTCGGAAAAGTTTGCCGAAAAAATTCGCCGGAGGTTCGGTCGGATTTTGGCACTTTGGTCGAACTTGGGCAGCCCTTCGGGAGGCCGGGAAGTGATAGTAGATGAGCTCACTTGGTGGGATAAAGCTTGGTTGGGTGAAGCTAAGCTTGGGTTTCAAAAACCTTGTATATATGTAAGTATATAGAAGAGAGAGAATGTTTTTGAGAAGAAGTGTGCGTATAAAATTTGAAAGAGATGAAGAGAAGCACTTCTTGAAAAATTCCCAGAAACTTTGTGGCTCTTAATCTTGAGGAAAATGGGTTGGGGTTGGGGTTTATTTATAGGAGAAGTTGGGTGGATTGAATGATGGAGATTTGAGGAAAATGGATGGTGGATGGTGTATGTCACATGGATTGATGACATGGAAAGAAAAGTGTGTTTCTTTGAAACTTTCCATAAGAGACAAAATACTTTATGGGTTCAAATCTCAGCTGAGATATTTGAATTAATATATATTTTCCTTTTTCTTTTAATCATTGTTTAATCACTTAATTAAGGTTTAAACACCATTAATTATGACCACCTTTAAAACTCCTAAAAAAATACCATAAAAAATATTATAAACACTTAAATAATATAAAATAATGTCCTGAAAGTTTTGGTCAACTTTAGTCAATGGTAACTAGGTCAAATGTGGTCAACTAAGGGACCAACTGCCTCGATTTTTGTGCCAAGAAAAAAATTCTCTGAATGCTACGAAATTTTTACCATACTTATAAAATACCATTTAAATGATCCATACCAAATTTAAAGTCATTCTAGCATGTGGAAGTATTTTATCTAAAAATGAAACTGTTCTGTCAGCCTTTCTTCCGAAAAAATATCGTTGGTCTTGAAATAAAGGAGATGGATCTTTTGACCAAAGTTTTGACTTGTATAAATACTTAAAATATATTTCCTAATATATAAATTATTTGGATTATAGGAAATGTGTTTGAGTATTTTTGAATAATTTTCTTCGAGAAATGCTGATTTTACGAAACGGGAGAAAATTACTATAAGTATTCATAAATGAGTTGCATAACTGGATATTAATATTCCAACCTTGAATATTAATAAAATTTGAATAAAAACTCTTTTGATATATGTAGAGATATATTTTGGAGCGAAAATTTAAATATTTTTGATATAGCACGAGATCTCTAAAGAGTATTTCTGCAATATTCCTTATTCGAGCTTGTTGCCATATTCTTGTTGCCACACAGGTCTAAGAAATATCATATCTTGATGTTTCTTCGTTGATCATATTGCCTTAGAGATATATTCCTTAAATATATAGTTTTGATATTTTGCAAGAATGGAATATCTCTTTTATCTGTTTAAAAGACATGATTTTGCTAGTTTGACTTGTTGACTCTTGTTTGGATCAGTTAAATTCATGTCCTAATAGAGATGATCTATGTGTTCTTAATTTTATGTTTAATCGTACAAATACCAAAATAAATAATATATCGAAGATATCCTTTCACCTGTCAATGTTAAAGCGATAAGTATCTGATTTGAATTAAGTGATTGATTAGGAGCCAATGGGCTCTTGTCCAAGTTTGTTTTGCATATAGTGATCGATCCAAATTCTTGATCGTTAAAGGCGACTTCTTGGAAATGAGGGTATATCTATAGTAAGTACATTTGAAATCCTCGAGTAGAAGAGTTTACTTGGGAATTAGAGTCAGATATGCTTGACAAATATCCTCACTTATTTAGTTAGATCAGATTCTGAGGACATAATCTTTTTAAGGGGGAAGGATATAATGACTCGTGTATTTTTGAATTATATAAATATGTAATTATGGAAGTATTAAAAAATAAAAGTATGTCTATAGTTTTTTTCAGCTCGGTTTTATTCTATTATTATGTATGTGTGATTTATGGTGTAACGGGTTGTCCCCGTAGTTAATTATGGAATTATGTTGAATTGTTTCAACTTTTAAAAGTAAATTTAATGCAAATTTATTTGTATAAATATGTGGATTGTCTCTAAAATTGTTTTAATGGTTTTATAATTACAATAATTTTTTTTGGGATTTTATAAAATTTAGAAATCAGTATTTCATCAATTATTTAACCCTGTACGATTTTCTGATTTTATTTATTTGTAAAATCAGTATTTAATTCCAGAACTTCTCAAAAATTAGAAAATTTACATTTTATTAAGTTCATAATATTCTGAGAATTTTAGAATTATTCTGGAATTTTCGGGACTAATTTCACCTGCGCGTTGTTTCGTTCGATTGTTGAAAGCGTGTACAAACTACATTTCAAAAATTGTTTTAAAATTATGAGAATTACGTTTCTAATTACTTCGGGATATTTTTGACATTTTAAGACTAATTTAGATTTATTTCGATGTATTTTAACCGCACCTGGTTTCATCCAATCGCTAAATCGGGATATTTATTGCGCTTTAAAAATTTATTTTAAAATTTCTAAAATTTTGTTTTTCTTAATTTTAGGGTATTTATAATATTTCAAGAAGTTTTGGTATTATTTTCGCGTAACTTTGTCCGATAAACTGCGAAGTTGAGGTAAAGTTTCGACTCCCGGATATTCAGGGACACGTGTCAAATCCTTATAAAAAAAATTGACATGTATCCGAATTATTGATATGTGTCCTGTGCAAGCCAAACAAGCTGCTAGTCATTTTCTTTATTCCTTTCACATCAATTTATTTACTCTCTATTCTATCTCTCTGTTCATCTCCTTTTTCTCCTTCTTTCTCTGTTTCTCCTCTCGGCTGTTCCTGTTCGCCGCCGTTTCATTTTTCCTGCCGTGCCCGGTGAGCCGCCGCTTGAATCCTTAGCTTGGATGGTTCTATTTGTGTTGACAATCTGTGTATACGTGTATATATATGTTCATGTGTATGCTGTCAGTGTGTGTCTGTTGTGCCTATTTTGATATCTTCTGTTATTTTCTTCCAGCCGCCGCTGTGCGTATACCGGCGTGGTGGCCGACGTGCGTGTAACGCACACGTACGGGTTCCCGTTTCATTGTTATGTGTGTTGCAAGTCACTGCTTTTGGTTTAGGTTCTGTATAATTCGACTGTTCCACACTTTTTGGAATTCGAATTTTAATCTAATTTTGTGAAAAAATTCGAATGAACTTTGTGATTATTCGGATATTTAACTTAATTATTCGAGATTTAAATTGGTAAAATTCATATTGGAAACCCGAATGATTCGGGCAACGACAAATTTTGCCGCCGTCAACAATGATTTTCGATGAGTTGACGATGGACGGTGATGAGTTATTTCTAAGTCCTAAAACAATAAATAAATAATACCTAGTTCGTAAAAGTTATTTTGAGAGTCGGGGCGGTAGTAATTAAATATGATAGTCGTACAAGTTAATTCAAATTGTGAATTGTGCAATTGATTTGGTTTGGATTGTGAATTGCGAAATTGATTGATTTGTGTTTATGATTGGGATTTGACGTCGATTATGTTTCGACGGGTAGTCCGATAAACAAAAGAGACGCTGCCCGATTTTCGGGAACGTATCCTGTAAAATATCAGAAATATCAGTCGAAAGTATATAACTATATAATTATAAATAAATTATTTTGTAAAATATAACTGACAACCAGTTTTCTGAAACAATGAGTATATGTATTTTCCGAAAGTGAATATCAAGCTGAGTTTTGAATACGTGAACCCTAACTGATGCTTGTATTACAATAATGTAAGTGTTACGAGCCGGGTTTTGTTAACGCATGGGTAGATTGTTAGTGAGGATATGTCAAGCATAATCGAAAGTCTAAATTAGTGTATTTCGACTCTGTAGGTTCTAATCAGAAGGCCCGAGAATTGGCATTGGACAAAAGATAGTTTGGTGGTTAGTCGAAAGCTCAATAAGGTTCCAATCAAAGGACTTAAGTGTTGAGGTCGAATCCAGGGTGATCTTGTGGATAGACAATAAAGCCTGAGTGGTAGAGTCGGCTCAAAGTCGATCAGTAATAGTTGTAAAGCCCTGCAAGGCAAGTACTTCTAAACCTTTTTCGGGATATAATGCAAATATTTCTAAATTCTCTCGTGACATATTGTTAAGTATTCAAAATAGCTCTATTTTATATTGTAAGTACTTTGAATCATTCAGCCTTGAACCTGAGCCACATCATTTGATCTTTAAGCCATAAGCCTTATTCCTTGTGAACCATTCCTTGTTGATTTACCAGATGCTAAACTACACAAATACGATACTACTCCACAAATATATACCCATCATATACCAAACACTGGAACAAAATTGTTTGAACATACAGAAACTTTTATACTCAACCATACCTTGTGACATCAAAAAACAAAACCTTGTAAAATCCTTGCTCATCTAATACCTGATTCTCCTACAGCCTGAAGGCCATTTCTTATACATACTTTGATACACCCTTGTGATACCCATGAATTGCATTACACTTTTATTCAAGTGTTTTATCATCATTGATTATGATCTTGTTTTATTGAAGTACATTATTTTTCATACTGAACTGTTTTAGAATTGGATAGTTTTCTTTATGTGGACCAGATTCGTGGTCAGACCAGATTCGTGGTCGTAGAAGGCCAATATGTGCCTTGGATCCAGTATATAGAGAAAAGCGGGAAGCGTTGCTCGGGGTTAATGCGTGACTGATCAGTAGCCTAACCTTGGTTTCAAAATTTAAAATGAATATCCAATTCTAATGATTGTTTAACAAGAAACTTGATTCTTCTGAATCATTCCATTTGAACATTGTTTAACCTCAGTTATCGTTATTATGACTTGTTGAGCTAGTTAGCTCACTCTTGAGAATCTTTTTATGTATTCTACAGTTAAAAAGGATATGGTTGATAGCGAAGTTCCTCAGTCCAGAGTACGAGCTAGGATTCCAGATTGAGTTGGATCGAGCTAGCAAGAGCTTTATACGGTAGTGAGATAGTAAGATTAAAAGAACAATTTCATTATTAGTTGTAAGTCAAATTAGTTGGGATTTGGGTACGTTGTAATAAAAGTTAAGGTTGTGGCTTGTTTTCATACTTTAATCTATTGTGATCCATGGTTGTGTAAAGTAGGGCCATTACAAATAATATTTCATTTATAGGTTTATATATTGTGTGTGGGTGTTGTGGACCCCAAACTTCCGAACCGGGTTTGGAGGGCGCCACACTGGTGGCTGAAAATGAAGATCATTTGAGCCAAGATGATATGGATGATATTGATGAACATTTAGCATTCCTTTCTAGAAGATTTGCCAAGCTCAAGTTCAAAAAGAACTTTAGAACATCCAAGACAAGTAGAAACATGGTGGATAAATACAAATTCAAATGTTTCAAATGGGGCTTGGCTGGGAATTTTGCCAGTGAGTGTGGAAAGTCAGATTCTAGCAAGAACAAATTTGAGCCTGTTGATTATAAACAGAAATACTTCGAGTTTCTCAAACAAAAGGAAAGGGCTTTCATCACACAGGAGAATGACTGGGCTGCAGATGGTTTGGATGAAGATGAAGAAACAAACTATATGAATCTAGCCCTGATGGCCAAGTCTGATAAAACAGAAGCAAGTTCTTCAAGTAATCAGTTAATCACCACTAACGTAGCACATTTATCTAAAGCTGAGTGTAATGATGCAATAAATGACATGTCCACGGAATTATATCACTTGCGTGTTATACTTAAGTCCCTCACTAAGGAAAATGCTAAAATTAAAGAAAACAATTTGTTTTTAAGTGAGAGGAATAATGTGCTAGAGTCTCAGTTTATTGAATTTGAAAAATTGAGAATTGAGTGTAAGATTGCTAAGGATGAATTAACCGAGTCCTTGAAGAAAGAAGAGATTTTAAAGAAGCAGCTTGAATGAGAATAGGAAGTGATTAAAGCATGGAAATCATCTAGAGATGCCCATGCTCAAATTACTAAAGTTCAAGGTATTGAGTCCTTTTTTGATGCAGCCTGGAAGAAGAGTAAGGAGAAATTGGAATCCAACTTGGTTAAAGGATTGTTAACAGATGTGGACTCGACGGATAATGAGAATCATCCATCTGATAATCAAAAGGATTATCCGTCGAGTGACAAAGAGCCACATCCGTCGGATATGAGTAAACCTGTGAGCAAAGCTGAGCCTACTAAGCTGAATGAGAAATATGGATCAGTTTCCAAAAACTTTGTTCCAGGAGAATCAGGTCAAGTGAAGAAGGAGAAGAAAGTTAATGTTGGTCATCTATCCATCAAGCAATTGAATGACAGATTAGAAAAAATTGAGGTTAAAGCGGAAGCTAAAAAGAAAAACAATAGAAATGGGAAAGTAGGAATTAACAAGCATAACAACTACACACCTGATAAATATGCACCAATAAAAATATGTGTTAAGTGTGGTAGTGTTAATCAACTATCTGTTAATTGCAAACTTTCCATGCCTACTCCTGTGTCTGTGCCTCCCTATTTTCCCAACATGACTGATATGCCTACCCTGCCTATGAATGCTATGTCTACTCAGAATATGAATGCACAATTTGCTAATATACCATTTCCACCTAATCCTTATTATGCTGCATTTATTATGCCATAAATGCCATTTAGCATGCCTTATTGGAATAACATGTTTGCAAATAGCATGCCTTCTCATGTTAATCAAAATGTGCACGATAATTCTGTTTCAATGACTGGTTTCAAAGGTCAAACTCAAATGACTAAGGATGAATCAGAAATTCCCAAGTCAAATGAGATCAAACCTAAGAAACCAAAGAAGAAAGCTAACAAGGCAGGACCCAAGGAAACTTGGGTACCAAAATCTACTTGATTTGATTTTAATGTGTGCAGGGAAACAAAAAGAATCTTTGGTATCTGGATAGTGGTTGCTCAAGGCACATGACTGGAGATTCTACCCTGCTCACTGAATTTAAGGAAAAAGCTGGCCCAAGTATTACTTTTGGAGATGATAACAAGGGTTATACTATGGGATATGGCTTGATTTCAAAAGAAAATGTCATTATTGAAGAAGTTGCCCTAGTGGATGGTCTCAAGCACAATTTGTTGAGTATCAGCCAGCTTTGTGATAAGGGCAATTAAGTAACCTTCAATTCAGAAGCCTGTGTTGTGACAAACAAAAGAAGCAACAAAGTGGTTCTCACTGGAGTGAGAAAAGGAAATGTGTATCTAGCTGACTTCAACTCATCTAATGCAGACTCTGTCACTTATCTTCTCAGTAAAGCAAGTCAAGATGAAAGTTGGCTATGGCACAAGAAGATGTCCCATCTAAACTTCAAGACCATGAATGAGCTTGTCAAGAAAGAACTAGTTAGAGGTATTCCTCAAGTGGAGTTTTCTAAGGATGGATTGTGTGATGCCTGCCAGAAAGGAAAGCAGATCAAAGCATCATTCCGAAAGAAGCTTGATTCAATAAATAAAGAACCTTTGCAATTGCTACACATGGATTTATTTGGACCAGTCAATATGTTGTCCATGTTAAGAAAAAGATTTTTCCTAGTAATTGTGGATGATTTCTCAAAGTTCTCTTGTACATATTTCCTAAAGTCTAAAGATGAAGCTAGTGAAATCATTATCAATCACATAAGGCAAGTCAACAATTATCCTGATTTTAAAGTAAGAAGAATTAGGAGTGACAATGGAACTGAGTTCAAGAATGCTATGATGGGATCATTTTGTGAAGAGAATGAGATTATGCCTGAGTTTTATGCAGCAAGAACTCCACAACAAAATGGAGTAGTGGAAAGAAAAAATATATCTCTTATTGAAGCTGCAAGGACAATGCTTGAAGAATCGAAGTTACCAACATATTTTTGGGCTAAAGCTGTGAATACTGCCTGCTACACTCAGAATATTTCTTTGATTAATCAAGCAAAATGTATGACACCCTACCAATTGTTCAAGAACAGGAAGCCAACTCTAAATTTTCTTCATGTCTTTGGCTATAAATGTTTTATCTTGAGGAATCAAACTGATCAACATGGGAAGTTTGATGCTAAAGCAGATGAAGGAATTTTTTTTGGATATGCTGTGGGAAAGGCATATAGGGTCTACAATCTAAGAACCAACATTCTTATGGAATCAATACATGTTGTGTTTGATGATAAAAAGATTGAAGGACTGCAAGATGGAGATTTCCATGAAAGCCTCAAGTTTGATAATGTGGAGATTGATAGTGATGAAAGTGATGATGAAAGTGATCAAGAGACAGTGAATAAGGATAATGTAGAAAAATCTACAACTAATGAAGCACATAATTCAACATCTGTCAAGTTACAAAATGCTTCATCCATCGGGAACCAATCTGCCTTATCCGCCGGGAGACAATCAGCTTCATCCATCGGGATATAAAGTGCATCACCGTCAGAACATTAAGAGAAGCTAAAAGTCAGAATAGATCACTTAAAGAAAGTTCCCCTTTCTCAAATGAAAGATTCACAAACTCAGGGGGAGTTTCTAATAATCAAAACTCAGTCACATATCAAGACAACAATGAGGCCTCTTCATCTAGAGCTAATCTACCTCAACAAAGAAAATGGACTAAAGATCACCCTTTTGAGCTCATCATTGGTGATGCATCTTCTAGAGTTCAAACAAGGAGAGAAACTCAAGAAGAATGTCTATACAGTAGCTTCCTATCTAAGGAAGAACAAAGAAGGTAAAAGAAGCTTTGGTGGATCCTGATTGGATTTTAGCTATGCAGGAGGAGCTAAAACAATTTGAAAGGAACAAGGTATGGAAGCTGGTACCCAAACCTAAAGGAAAGAATCCAATTGACACCAAGTGGGTATTCAGAAACAAGATGGATGAAAATGGCATAGTGGTAAGGAACAAAGCTAGATTGGTTTCTAGGGCTACTATCACCAAGAAGGAATAGATTTTGATGAAACATTTTCTCCTGTTGTAAGACTTGAAGCCATTAGAATCTTCTTAGCCTATGCAGCTCATGCCAATTTCAAGGTCTATCAAATGGATGTCAAAAGTGCTTTTCTGAATGGAGATTTGGAGGAGGAAGTCTATGTTAGTCAGCCTCCTGGTTTTGAAGACCCAAATTTTCCAGAATATGTTTACTATCTTTTGAAAGCACTTTATGGACTGAAGCAAGCACCTAGAGCCTGGTATAACATTATTCAAAGTTTCTTTTGGAAAATCACTTCACAAGAGGTACTGTTGATAAAATTTTATTCTTCAGAAATGTTAATGGCTCTAGTATACTTGTTTAAATCTATGTAGATGATATTATATTTGATTCTACAGATGAAAAACTTTGCAAAAAGTTTGCCAAATTGATGCAAAGTAAGCATGAAATGAGCATGATGGGAGAACTAACTTACTTTCTTGGTTTACAAGTTAAGCAAGTTAGTGATGGAATATTCGTTAGTCAGACTAAATACATTCATTATATTTTAAAGAGGTTTGATCTAATGGATTGCACATCTGCAAAAACTCCCATGGCCACTGCAACTAAGCTTGAATTAAACACTACTGAAAAGTCTGTGGACATTTCAAGCTATAGGGGTATGGTAGGCTCACTTCTGTACTTAACAGCTAGTAAGCCAAATATAATGTTTGCTACTTGTCTTTGTGCTAGATTTCAGGCTAATCCTAGAGAATCTCATTTAGTAGCTATTAAGATAATTTTCAGATATCTCAAGGGAACACCAAAACTTGGCATTTGGTACCCTAGAGATTCTGGTTTTGACCTAACTGGTTATTCAGATGCAGATTATGCAGGTTGTAAAATAGATAGAAAAAGCACAACAAGAACTTGCCAATTTCTAGGGAACAAGCTTGTGTCCTGGTTCAGTAAAAAGCAAAATTCAGTTTCTACTTCTACAGCTGAAGCTGAATATATTGCTGTCGGTAGTTGCTGTGCACATATTTTGTGGATGAAAAACCAATTGTTGGAATATGGTCTACAAGTGGATAGAATTCCCATTCTCTGTGATAACACAAGTGCAATTTCCATCACTGAAAATCCAGTGCAGCATTCAAGAACAAAGCACATAGACATCAAGTACCACTTCATAAGGGAACATATGATGAATGGTACTGTGGAACTTCATTTTGTTCCAAGTGAAAAGCAGCTTACAGATATATTAACCAAGCCACTTGATAGATCCACCTTTTCAAGGTTGGTAAGTGAGTTAGGTATGCTTAATTATTCTTGAATCATTTCAATCATTTTGCAAGTTGTTGTGTAGCCAGAAACTTAATTGATTTTTCTGTTTTGGATGAAATTTTGGCTAAGTCAAAATTTACATCCCGACGGATGCTCATTATCCATCGAATTTGATCATCCTTCGAAATACTATTTGTTAATAAAAAACAATTATTTTTCTGGAGTATTTTGTAACTCGGCGGATAACTGATTTATCCTCATCTATCGAATTGTCTCAATCTTAGCCGTTAAAACTCTGAACATTATCCATCGAGTATACTTATAGTTTGTAAGCATGACACGACGGATAAGTGACATAATTTTTACAGTTTATCTATTTTTAAACGGCTATTTTGGGCTATTTTGATTGGTCACTTTATTTCACTTTATTATTTTTGACAGTTTATTTCTGAGATAGTATAAAAGCAGAATTCATTTTTATTCTACTCTTTTATCATTCTCAATTCAATTGCTCTAATTTCCTTTCTTCTCCAAAGCAAAAATTCTCTCTGCAAATTTCTCATTCTCTAACAATGGCACCAATCGTCAAAATCATGTCTCACACTGGATATATCTATGAAAAGAATAACTTCACACCTCTTGTAAACAAGGAGATTCAACAGTCTAGAGAATTTCACAAGATGATGGACTTTGTAAAAAGCTGTAAACTCAGTTATGCTATGCTAGAATCAGCCACTATTTACTGAGAAGTTGTATAGGAGATATGGACAACTGCAGTGTACAACTCTACTGACAAGACCATCACTTTCAGTCTCAAAGGTAAACAGTTTTGCAATAACAGTGACATTGTCAAAGCATGCTTTAGACTTCCTAATAATACTACTACTATTCAACACACAGACACAGATATAGTTAACATGCTAAATTCCATGGGCTATGCACTTTCCACTTCTAAGTTAAGTGAAATTAGGAGGTTAGGTCTTAGAAAGGAACGGAGCTTTTTGTGTGATGTGGTAACTAAGGTATTTTCTGGTAAGATTAGTAACTTTGACTCTGTTAACATTTCCATGCTTAACATGCTTTACATGCTAGTTACTGATAAATACTTTAATTTCAGTGACTTGGTCTTGTTTGAGGTAGGTTATAAGTTAGGAGAACTGAATAAGATAGGTAAAAGTGTCTACTATGCTAGATTTTTAATGATGCTTGCTAACCACCTCATTGAGAATATTGTAATTGAGAACACAACCAACAAGCTGAATTGTTGGGTTCAAGAAAGGAGGATTATTGCAGATCTCAACAGGACAAATCACCACAAAAAGGTGCCTCTCCTTTATTTTCTAAACATGGAGGGACCTCAGGTAAGTGAGGTAAGTTCTACTGTCTCCACTCTTCCAACCTCACACATTTCTTTTCCGTCTAGTGTAGTAATGGCATCTGTGTCAATGACCCAACAGATGCCTACCCAAGCTACCAAAACAACAATTTGTAAACCCAAATCTAAGAAAGCCCCCTCTGGTTTCTTTCAAAAGAAATCAGTTGCAAAATCCACTAAATAGAAAGAGGGGAGTGTGAAGGTGAGTGAGCAAGGTGAGGGACAGTGTAACGCCCCCAAATTTGGGGTCAGAGGATCTGGTCATCACTATAAAACATCTGTCCATATTAACCTGTTTAATCAAAATGCAAATACCAGCAGAAGATATTTAACATCTATGACCCCAAACTAATCCAAGATCTTTTAAGGTTACAGTTTTAGAAATAAGAAATCCAAATTCCATAAATAAATTTTCACTTTATTTTAAAACTCTTTTCAATAAATTCCAAACTCAAAACTGAACCCACTAGTATAACTTCGAAAGGAAGTATACTAGGCCCAACTATAAAATAACACAATTATAATATAATATAATATACAAAACTTTACACAATAGAACTTACACTAGCCCGCAAACCCTGGACCAACCGTCTTCAAAAAGCTTCTTCTTTGCTTTCTCGAATTACGTGGCTAAACAGCGCAAGTTAATCCTCACTGGAGGTTATATTTAAAAACAGGCAAGTATGAGCGGAAGAAATGCTCAACAAGATCATTGTAATATATATATGTTAGGTCACACACACTGTAGAGGGGGTGAATACAGTGTAAAGTACAATTAAATCGAACTTTAATATCTCAAGTAACAGAAAACAAACTTTATTGAAATAATAAACTCTGTTACAGTATAAAACTGTTACCTCTCAGTGATGAACAAATATCACGAGAGCTGCTAGGGTTACAATAAATAATCTTCTCGAATATGATAACACTTACAGTGTAAACCCTATGTCTGTGTTTATATACTACACAGTTACAAGATAATCGCTAATTGATATGGAATATAATTCTACTTCCTAAAATATATCAATCAGATATCTTTTCTTCCAAGTATTCTATTCTTCATAGAATTCCTTCTTCATGCATATCTCTTCTTATGTTTATCTCGATCTTCTTTCCTTTAATCAGCTACTGTCCTTATCTGAACATCCTTCAGCACTTAAGTTCTGATATCCATCTTCTGATGATTATCTCCTGATAATATAAGTACTGAAATCCTTAAGTCCTCACTTCCAGTAAGTACTGATTTATCCTGTTTAAGTAAGATCTGAAAACTAAACATAAATCATATTAGCCATGATATTATCAAATATATCCAACAATCTCCCCCAACTTGTAAATTAGCATAATATACAAGTTTAATAGATATTTGATTATGTCAAAAACATTAAGTACAAATGCATGAGAATTAGACTAGATAACTACAACTTACAGTCCTTAAAGCTTTACCAATATTTAACTTCTGATAACAGCTTCAGTCTGTACAAATATCAGAATTTAAGCAGTTGTAGATCTTGACTTGGCTTCATCTTCTGATCTCTCTGATGTGAGGAGTTGTTCTGAGATAGTTCTTCAACAAACATCTCTCAGCATATCTAAGTTTATCAATCATCCTCCTTTTAGCATCTTTAAGCTCTGCATTATCTTCACCAATTTGAAAGATTGCAGCCCTGAGATCATTAATCTTTGCTTTTCTTATATCCTGATCCAGTCTGATCAAATAAGCTTTATCAGACTCAAGATTGAATTCCACAGCCCTGTAACCCAGAAAGGTAGTTATAATTTTAGCAGTGTTGGGCTTCATTTCAACTATATCACCCTTATGATCTCTGTACTTTGGAACATATGTGCTGTCAGACTTAACAGAATAAAGTCTTTTCTGTCTCTGAATCTGATCCTTCAAATAGTTTGCAGCACTTCCTGTCAATCTGTCATCCACTTAAAGTAAGAATAGTACATGCTCCAATTCTTCAAAATAGTTCAATAGAATGGCATTTTGCCTTATATGATAAACCCTACCATCTGTCATGAAGTACAACAAGATGTGTTCTTTCAAGTTGAGTCTGTTTTGCTTTAGTGAATCCTGGTAGGAGTGTCTTTGATCTATCTTCAGATATCAAGTTAACTTGATCTATGTCAGAGGTTACTTGCTTCTTTGGAATATCAGAACTTACTGTCTCTTGACTCTGAACAACTTGAGCCATGTCAGAGGTTGTTTTAAGAACTTTTCTTGAAGTCAGAGGAAGATCATCCTTTTCATCAGTGATTTCTTCATTCTCAGGAGGCACATAAACCTTGATAGGTTCACCAACGTTTTCTTTACCCTCGGATCTTGGATCTATCTGTGGTTGTGATTTAACCAATGTTGCTTCAGTATTTGTCCTTTCTTTTATCACAATGCCTTTGAGTTTTGGAAGTGTCTTTTTACCAGAAGCTTCAGATTTAGATATGACTTTTTCTGATTTAAGTCTGGCTTCTTCTTCCATTAAACTCTCCAAGTCCATTCCTGGATTTTCCTGAAGAAATAACTGTCTTGACATTTCTTCATCAAGATCTAAAAGTTCATCAGAACTAATTCTTTTTCCAGTATCAGAACTTGTCCTGTGACTTGTGATTTCAGCTTTTCTTGATGAGAAACCTCTACCTTGACTATGACCTCTACCCATTCCAGAGTTTCCTTGATCATCCTTTTCATCATCCTTCCCTTTCAGTGTCTTGTCAGTCTTGCATTTGGACTTAATTACTTTCTCCCCCTTTTTGGCATCAGCATGTAGTAGAAGAGAGACAAGCAATTCCTTTGAGGCTTGGATTTTAGTAAGTTGAGATTGCTGAGAAGCTTGATTTTGTAGAATATCATCAATCTGAGCTTGTTGTTTCTCTCGAGTCTTCTCAATATAAGCAATCCTGTCAAAGGTAGGTTGGAAGAACTTTTTCTTGTCAATTTTCTGAATTTGGTCATGTTTGATGAATTCTTCCTGAATCTTGTGTAGCTCTGCATGAGTAGTTGAATGGAGACCTTGTAGATGTTTAGTACTCAATGCAGTGACTCTAAGCTGGGTTTTGAAATCATCAGAATTTAACATTCCATCAGCTTTTGTCAAGTGCTCATCCAGATGCTTTGCAGATGGAACACAGGAAACTGAGTTCCATTCCTTAGTCCACTCCTATATTGCAGGAGTTTCACTCCAAGGCACTGGTGCTTCTCTGGTAACAAACTTCTTAACAAGTTCAGATTTAAGAATAGTTTGTTGAGGAGCATGTCCTGAAGGACCTGCTTCATCAGCATCTGTATTTGGAGCAGCATCACCAGTATCTCCAGCATTTGCAGCATCAGAACTTACAGAATCAGTATCTTCTGATAAAACAACAGTGTCAGTAACAATGGAGGCTTCAGCATCCTCTAATCGCTGATCTGGTTCTAAGTTCTGATCAACAGCCATATCCTGATGCTCACCTATATTCTGATCATCAGCATCTAGATGCAGAGAAGGTGTAGAAGAGAAGTCTGGATTTTGAGTAGCATCAGTAACATGTGTTGTTGATGGATTAGTGATATTGGAGCTTCTAAGAGAATTACTTCAGGCACAACCTGGTTCTGAACATCAATTTCAGTACTTGTGCCTGGAACAACATGATATATAGACGTTCGAACAGGAGACACAGATGGTGTGTTGGCCTTGTCAGGAACAGCTTCCTGAGATGGAGTTGATGAAGAATAAGTGACTTGAGAAAATTCCTTTTCTTGTGAGATTAGAGATTCCTGATCTCCTTCCTTAGTTGCTGCTTCTTCATCATCTGAAACTGGCCTTTTTGCCCTCTATTTCTTGTATCTCTTTGTAGATATGGATTCCTTGGGAGTGTCAGGAACAGTCATTCTTCTAAGCCTCTTGAGAAGCCTAGATCCCCCAATTCCAGAATCCTTCTGAGAAGTCACTGTCTCAGCTTTTTTGAAAACAGGTTCTGATGTAGAAACCTGTTCCTCACTGTCAGACTCATCTCTCAAAGCAATCATCCTTCTCTTTTGAGGTGTTTGAGGAACAGTCTTTATCCTCTTAGGCTTGGAAGATGAAGGCTTCACAGTAGGTGCTGAGGATGAGGGTTGAACTGTCTGTGAAGTGGAGAGATAGGATTTGATATACTGCCTGAGGGTTGGTTGAGTAGTATGAGTGGTATGTTCTGATGGTTGTTGTGGTAATTGGAAGGTGGTTGTTGGTTGAACATCAGGATAAATAGATCTATAGGAATCAGGATCAGCATTTACTAAGATCTGTTTTACAGACTGAGGAATCTGTAAAGGTCTAATCACTTATTTCTTAGTGTCAGCATTTACCAGGTCATTAAAGTAACATTTTGCAACTTTGAAAGGTGGAGTTAAGGTACTGGTTAGTCGAGGTTCATCAGTTCAAAAAGTATATATAAGTTGACAGAATCTAGCAAAGTAGACAACATTCCTATCCTCTGTCATCCTATCCCCAATAAAACCTATTATAGCAGTTGCAAAATCAAAATGAGTTTGGTTTATAATGGCATACCCGATGTGCTGACTCATTATGGGGATGGTATCAAAATTCGAACACTTGTTCCCAAAAGCTTTAGTGTTGCAGTCGAAGAAGAAGCTCCATTCCCTTCTGATATGAGCCCATTTCAACTGCCCAAGCTTTGCCAAACTTTGTTCATACCCCAAACTGGCCATTAACTCCTGAAGAGCTGATTCCTCTGGAATTAAAAAAGTACATCCTTCTGGGAGATGTAGAGCCTTGCGTATTGTACCAGGAGTGATTACATATGAAGAATCACCCACTTCGAAAACAATACTAGGAGTACCATTTTGACCACCATTATCAAAGTTTCCAGTCCTCCAAAGTGTCAGAACTTGTTGGCTTGAGAATACTGAAGGTTGGGTCAATGCATACCCGATTTCACTGTGTGCAAGAAGATCTTGCACAAAATGCAATTCAGACGGAGCTTTAGCATTATCAAGAATTGCAGCATAGTTGTTTGGAACAAATTTAGCTCCATCAATGATTAAATCCTTAGGTGCCATGAAATTAATCGAGATTTATAAGTGCATGTTAGATGTTTGATAGAATGTCTATATGAAAAACCAACGTTAGAAGAAGAAAGAGAGTAAAAGCAAATAGAGAGAAAAAGTATGAAAGGAAATAAAAGATTAAAAAATCCTCTCTCTGTCTTACTTATACTTTTGAAAAAAAAATGTAATCGTTGGACACCTATCAGACATGCAGTAAAAACGAATAGTTAATGGGCACGAGAAAACAGTAATCATTACTTACCCACTTGTAGTTTTTCAAGGAAAAACCGTTCCACTTACCCAGTTATTCCATTAATCAAGGTGAAACAGTTTTAATTCAAAATTGAAACTGTTCCCACTTATTTAATTATTTTTCACTGCAACATCAGTATTCTGAAAAAAAAATTCGAGTGAAAATGACCATAATAAATCAGATGGGCAAGTACTGATAAAATAAAATCAGAACTTAAGTTAAAACAGAATTTATATGGTCATCAGAATAAGAATATGTATCAGGATTTATCAATGCATTACAAAATATCTCAGAGACAAGATCTTGAAACAAAAACAAATTTCATTAATATATCAAGAGAATACATTCATGAAATTTAAATTACATCAGAACTTGTACAAGATTTCCCTAAGCTGCTAAACCTAACGTCAACAGCCTTTGTCCTAGCTCAAGAAGCAGGGCATGGCTGATGATGAAGAAAAACAGGAAGAAGAAAATAAATCATTTCTTCTTCCTACTCTTGACAAACAGAATAGCGAGTCGAATGATTCGCTCTTGCTGGCGAAGAGCTTCCAGCCTTTCCTCCTCCAATCGCTCCAGATGGCGATGGTAGTCCATGTAGAAGAACAGGAGGTGGGTAAGTACCTCCTGGGGAACGAAGTCCCATATCTCATCAGGAATTGCAGTAACGGGCCATTCCTGCTGCCAATCGGCACAGCTCAGCTCCATGTTGAATGTTTCGTAGTTCAAAAACATGTTGTAATTGACCATGGTGTTTTTGATATAAAGATTATGAAGGTGATTTTGTGATAAAAGATTTGATGGGAAGGCTGATGTGAAGTGGTTTCTTATATAGGCAAGAGAATGCCAGGAGACGCAAAGAAATTGAATGCTTACAGGTAGAATTAATTCTACCTCGTCTCCCCAGACTTGGAAAAAGAAAAACATTCATTGGAAAGAGAAAACATGGTTTAATGCGCACAAGAAGCAAGTAAAAGTTGATTGTTCATGTACGAGTACCACTATCCCTTACTATAGTGACTATTAATCTTCCACTTCAACATATTCTGGTTAAAACTGAGACTGTTGTCAAATTTTATCCACAAATAAGTCAAGTAAAGAATCAGACTGTAATATCAGAACTTAGACTTATATCAGAACTTAACAGTCATCAGAACATAATTTCTTAACTCGAAAAAGGAATGCCTATTTTAGTAAGTCCTCACAAATTCTGATTTATATTCTTCAGAACTTAATTATCAGAACATGCAATTAGAACTTGTCCTCAGAATTTGTGCAATGTGACACAATGACTGTTCATCTAAAACAACATAGATCACCACAATGATTTTCATCATTCATATGGAGTGGTTAGTGTGTGCATTAAGCTAAATATCAGACAATGAGTAAAGTCTAATTCACTTCAATACATCTTAGAAATAAGGCATAATTAAAACTTTGCTAAAGAGCTGTCATTATTCTGAAACCTATTGTTGAATGAGTTTATGCTTGAGTCCACCTCAACTATTTTGTGCTAATTTTGTGCATCTTTTTAAATTCCATTTTACAGTGGCTTCTCAGTGTAAGTGAGTCACGACTGCTTATCATAATTTATGCTTTTATCAGAGTATTTCTCCAGTAATCATAGAGTGTGAAAAGTCACCAAGAAAATATTTTGCTTTTCTAATGCATATTTACTTAATACCAGCAATGCACTTGGGTCATCCCTTCCACATTTTTACTCTAGATCTCAAAGGAGTACCTGATTTTAATCCATGATTATTTTCTTTTTCTTTTGATAAGAGAGGTTTATCAGCACTTAGTACATTCAACAGATTTACTAGCATCAGAACATAACAGATGAGAAGCAATATTCTAGTTTGTGACTTAGTAATAAGATAGACCAAGTAAACTCAACTAAGCTCAATTATCAGAATTTGCTTGTGTCAATAGATTTCCACAGTAATAATTACTTCTTATATGGGATCCCTTGTTTATTGAAGACTACTAGGTCAGCATCTAGCACAGTTATCCTCATAGGATTAAATAGTTACCTAAACAGACATATCACTATCAGAGTTTAGAAACATTTATCAGACAATAGTCAGTACTTAAACACATTTTTCAATTAAGCACAGAATACACAAAGAGATTAAATTCTGTAAATACTGATCATAAAGTCTGATGCATCAGAACAAAACTAAGCAGATTTAGAGAAAGAACCTGAAACCATTCCAAGTTCATTTACCAATCTTGTAAAAGTAGCTTTACACAATGGTTTTGTGAAGATATCTGCTAGTTGTTGATCTATTGGAACAAAGTGCAATTCCACTGTACCTTCATCCACATGTTCCCTGATGAAGTGGTACCTGATGCTGATGTGCTTTGTCATAGAGTGTTGAATTGGATTACCTGTCATAGCAATAGCACTTTGATTATCAGAGTAAATAGGGATTTTGAAATATGTTAACCCATAATCCAGTAACCGATTCTTCATCCAAAGAATTTGTGCACAACAGCTTCCTGCAGCAATATATTCTGCTTCTGCAGTTGATGTGGAAATTGACTTTTGTTTCTTGCTAAACCAAGAAACCAATCTGCCTCCAAGAAATTGGCAGCTTCCACTTGTGCTTTTCCTGTCAATTTTGCAACCTGCAAAATCTGCATCTGAGTAACCTATTAGTTTAAAATCTGATTCTCTGGGATACCACAATCCCAGATCAGCTGTTCCCTTAAGATACTTGAAAATTCTTTTCACAGCTATTAAGTGAGGTTCTCTTGGATCTGCTTGATATCTTGCACAAAGACAGGTAGCATATATGATATCAGGTCTACTAGTAGTTAGATAGAGTAGAGAGCCAATCATACCTCTGTAATCAGTAATATCTACTGATTTACCAGTATCCTTATCCAGTTTTGTTGCAGTAGCCATGGGAGTGGATGCACTTGAACAATCTTGCATTCCAAATTTCTTCAGCAAGTTTCTGGTGTAGTTAGTTTGACAAATAAAAGTGCCTTCTTCATTCTGCTTGACTTGAAGGCCCAGAAAATAGCTAAGTTCCCCCATCATACTCATCTGATACCTTGACTGCATCAGTTTGGAAAACTTCTTGCAAAGTCTGTCATTTGTAGACCCAAAAATGATATCATCAACATAAATCTGGACCAGAAGTAAGTCATTTCCATGGTTGAGGTAGAACAGTGTTTTGTCTATAGTTCCTCTGTTAAATCCACTTTCCAGAAGAAACTGAGCTAAAGTCTCATACCATGCTCTGGGAGCTTACTTAAGTCCATAAAGTGCTTTATCAAGCCTGTAGACATAATCTGGATGTTTGGAATCTACAAAGCCTGGAGGTTGTTCAACATATACTTCCTTCTCCAATTCTCCATTGAGAAAAGCACTTTTCACATCCATTTGGAAGATAGTAAACTTTTTGTGAGCAGCATAAGCCAAAAATATCCTTATGGCTTCTAACCTAACAACTGGTGCAAATGTTTCATCATAATCAATTCCCTCCTGTTGAGAATATCCTTTTGCAACCAGCCTTGCCTTATTCCTCGTAATTATGCCATCACTGTCAGTTTTATTTCTGAATACCCAGTTTGTACCAACAACAGATCTATTCTTTGGTCTTGGCACTAGGGTCCACACTTTGTTTCTTTCAAATTCATTTAACTCTTCCTGCATTGCTTGCACCCAATCAGCATCTTGAAGAGCTTCTTCCACTTTCTTTGGCTCAGTCTGAGAGAGAAAAGAATTGTAAAGACATTCGTTTGAAGTACCTGTTCTAGTTCTGACACCTGCATCAGGATTTCCAATTATCAAATCAGGTGTATGTGATTTAGCCCACTTCCTTGCAGATGGAAGGTTTTCTCTAGAACTGGATGCTCCCCCATGATCCATGCTGTCTTCAACTTCATTTTCTGATGCTCCCCCTGAAACTATGCTCTCTGAGTTGGATTCTTCAGAATTTTAGATTTTCAGAACTATCAGAACTTGGCTTATCAGAACTTGACGAATTAGAACTTGAAGAGCCAGATGTATGTTCTGATGCTTCTTGAGATGTGGTAAGATCTTGAGTATGCTCCCCCTGCATAGGTGAATCTTTCTTTGACGTAGTCACCACAGTTTCAATAACATCAGAGTTTAATCCATCAGAGTTGGCATTATCAGGACTTAGATTGTCAGGATTTTCAGTATCAGAATTTGAGTCTTCATTTTCAAATCTCAGCTGATCATGATCAATAAAATCTTCAAGTCCAGTAATCTTCTTGTCATCAAAGGAGACATTGATAGATTCCATGACCACTCTTGTTCTCAAATTATAGACTCTGAAGGCTTTTGTGAAAATTGGATATCCAACAAAAATTCCTTCATCAGCTTTTAGATCAAATTTGGATAGCTGTTCAGGATGAGTCTTAAGAACAAAACACTTGCATCCAAATACATGAAAGTACTTCAGATTTGGCTTCTTTTTCTTCACCATCTCATATGGTGTTTTTCCTTACTTGTTAATGAGTGTTGCATTTTGAGTAAAACAAGCAGTCTGCACAGCTTCAACCCAGAAATAGGTTGGAAGCTTTGCTTCTTCAAGCATTGTATGTGCAGCTTCAATGAGAGTTCTATTCTTCCTTTCAACAACTCCATTTTGCTGTGGAGTTCCAGGAGCAGAAAATTCCTGCTTAATTCCATGGTTTTTGCAGAACTCTTCCATTATCAAATTCTTGAACTCAGTGTCATTATCACTCCTTATGGTTTTCACAGAATCTTTGACCAATTTATCCAGATGTTTGACATGATCAATTAAGATAGATGCAGTTTCACTTTTTGTGTGCAAGAAATACACCCACGTGTATCTGGTGAACTCATCCACTATGACCAAAACATATTTCTTCCTTGCAATAGACATGACATTCACTGGACCAAATATATCAACATGTAGTAGATGATAAGGCTCAAGAATTGATGATTCAGTCTTGCTCTTGAATGAAGATTTTCTTTGTTTGGCCTTCTGACAAGAATCACAAAGGCCATCAGGAGCAAATACTGACTTTGGCAGTCCTCTCACAAGATCTTTCTTGACTAGTTCATTTATATTGTTGAAATTTAAATGAGAGAGTTTCTTGTGCCAATTCCAGCTTTCTTCAATTGATGCTCTACTCATCAGACAGATTGCAGAACCATCAGTACTTGTTGAAAGCTTAGCTTCATAAATGTTACCATGCCTGTATCCTTTCAGAACAACTTTGCCTTTAGATTTACTCACAACTTCACAGTGTTCTTCAAAGAAATCAACATGATAACCTCTGTCACAGATTTGACTTATACTCAGCAGATTGTGTTTAAGTCCTGAGACCAGAGCTACTTCTTTAATGATGACATTCCCAAGATTGATATTGCCATATCCCAATATATTTCCAATGTTGCCATCTCCATAAGAAACACTTGGGCCAGCTTTCTCCACAAAGTCTGATAGCAGGGCCTTATTTCAAGTCATATGTCCTGAACATCCACTGTCCAGAACTAGAATATTTTTCATGTTGCCCTGCAATCATAAAGACCACTAATGATTAGTTTTAAGGACCCAGACTTGCTTGGATCCTTTGGCCTTATCAAGTTTGTTAACATTTGCAGCGGATTTAGCATCAGAGTTTATGTTAACATTTTTCTTATCAGAACTTACACTATCAGACTTTGAATCAGAATTTACACTAGAAGAAACAATGGAAACTTTCTTCAAAGAAGGTTTTATTTGATAATAATCATAGTACAAACTATGATATCCCTTACAAGTATAAATGTAATGCCATAAACTACCATAATGAAAACAAGGATTTTGTGGTTTATATCTAACAGACTGACTCTTAACTCCTGATTTTGAAGGTAAGGAGTTTATGTTCTTATTCTTCCTGCAAAAGGAAGCCAGATGGTTAGAACTTCCACAGTTATGACACGTTTTCCTAGGAGCTTCAGGAACAGGCTTATAATTATTGCTTTTATTCACACCTTCCTTTCCATTCCTATTTTTCCTAGGTGATTTTACCTTGTTTGCATTCTTCACATCTTTCAGCTTATGCTTAAGCTGCTTCTTAGTCATTAAGCCTATGTTTACTTCAGCTGTCTTTTCCTGTTTTTGTTTGTCAGAAGTTAATTCCTCTTTAACTTCTGATTTCTCATTATCAGACTTTATAGTTACAAACTTAACAGGTTTTAACTTTGGCTTTTGCTTAACAACAGGCTTAATTTCTACAGTTCCTTTATCATTCTTATCCTCTTCATAACCTAAGCCCTCTTTCCAATTTTCATTACTTAGCAAATTTTGAGTTGTTCTGCCAGAGTTAGTCCAAGTCCTGATAATCTCTCTTTCCTTTTCTAACTCAGTTTTTAGAGATTCATTCATTTTTAGCACTTCATCCCTAACATAAAAAGCATCATCTCTATCCTTCTGAGTTTGATGGAACATAACTAACTCTTTTTCTAAGAAATCATTTCTTTTCTTAAAAGCAAGATTTTCAGAAGTTAATCTTTCACATGTTAAAGTTTGATCTCTATAACTAACAAACATGGTTTTAAGATATCTTCTCAACTCATTAATATCATCAGTATGAAAAGCATCAGTAGTCTGAGGTACCTTTGTTTCAGCAGCTTCAGAACTGCTCTCAACACTTTCTTTATCAGCATTTGCCATTAAAGCATAGTTCTCCTCACTTTCAGAGCTGAGGTGTCTGTCCAGCTTTTCTTCTTTGTGATAAGAGCCTTGCCTTTGTCACCCTTCACTTTCTTGCAATCAGGAGATATGTGGCCTTTCTCACCACAGTTATAGCATTTGACATTGGTATAATCTCCTCTATCAGACTTTCCTCCTCTGCCCTCAGATCTTCTGAAATTCTTCTTATCAGAACTTGTGCCTTTCCTGGAAAACTTCTTTCCCTTCCTGAACTTCCTGTATGCAATCTTTGTGATCCCTTTCACCATAAGAGCACACAGCTTCATCATCTCCTCATCAGCATCAGTCTCAGGCAAGCTTTCAGAATCTGAGTCATCATCACTTTTAGAACTTGATGACTCAGTATCAGACTCTGTGAAAAGAGCTTTACCCTTGTCTTTCCTTAAGGTAGCTGCCTTGGGGGATTCTTCTTCAGCCTTAAGAACAACTGTCCTTGACTTTCCTCCTTTCCTCTTGCTTCTTTGTTCCATCTCAAGTTCATGAGTCTTGAGCATTCCATAAATTTCATCAAGAGTTGTTTCATCAAGATTGTAGTTGTCTCTTATTGTTGTTGCCTTCAAATCCCAACATTCAGGAAGAGCTAACAGAAATTTAAGGTTTGAATCTTCAAGATCATACTCCTTATCAACCAATGACAAATCATTCAAGAGTTTGACAAATCTATCATATAAATCAGTCAATGACTCATTTGCCTTTGAGTCAAAGTGTTCATACTCTTGAGTGAGTATTGTCTTCCTGTTCTTCTTAATTGTATCAGTTCCCTGACACCTTGTTTCCAGAGCATCCCATATCTCCTTAGCAGTCTTGCAGTTAATTACCCTGTTTGACATTACACTATCAATGGCACTATGCAGTAAGTGTCGTACCTTAGCATCCTTAGCAATTGATGTGATATCTTCAGCAGTATAATCACTCTTCTCCTTTGGTACGGTCTTTGCTGCTTCACCTGCAACTGCAACTGCCAGCTTGGTTGGTTTGTGAGGCCCTTCCTTGATTCTATCAAGATATTCTGGATCTGTTGCTTCCAGGAACATGGTCATCCTTACCTTCCATATGGGATATTTAGATGGTCTCAGTATGGGAACTCTGATGGTCTCATACCGACTTTGAATTTGTGTTTTTGGTGGTTCTTCAGTTTTGGTAGGCTTAGTTGCAGTTTCTATGTCAGACATGATTGTGTTTGGATCTTAAACTGTATGTGCGTTAACAGATAAGCTCTGATACCACTTGTTAGGTCACACACACTGTAGAGGGGGTGAATACAGTGTAAAGTACAATCAAATCGAACTTTAATATCTCAAGTAACAGAAAACAAACTTTATTGAAACAATAAACTCTGTTACAGTATGAAACTGTTACCTCTCAGTGATGAACAAATATCACGAGAGCTGCTAGGGTTACAATAAATAATCTTCTAGAATATGATAACACTTATAGTGTAAACCCTATGTCTGTGTTTATATACTACACAGTTACAAGATAATCGCTAATTGATATGGAATATAATTCTGCTTCCTAAAATATATCAATCAGATATCTTTTCTTCCAAGTATTCTATTCTTCATAGAATTCCTTCTTCATGCATATCTCTTCTTATGTTTATCTCGATCTTCTTTCCTTTAATCAGCTACTGTCCTTATCTGAACATCCTTCAGCACTTAAGTTCTGATATCCATCTTCTGATGATTATCTCCTGATAATATAAGTACTGATATCCTTAAGTCCTGACTTCCAGTAGTACTGATTTATCCTGTTTAAGTAAGATCTGAAAACTAAACATAAATCATATTAGCCATGACATTATCAAATATATCTAACAATATATATATATATGGTCGTTTTGATATAAAACCGACGTCTGCAATAGCGCAGAACATTTTAAAAATCATAAATGCTGAAAAAGAAAATTTATTAAAATCGGATAATTGTTTCTCACTGTATTCAAAACTCTTTTTTGATATTTTTGAGCGAAATGCTTCAGCAATACTTTGAATTTTGACGAGGATAAAACTCGTAAAACAGTGTTTACGGAAATATCATAAACAACAATAACAAGAAGCAATAATTATGGATTGAATTGTAAACTTTATTCAGAATCGAACTCTTGATATTAATACTCATTTTGTTGTCATATCAAATTAGATATCACTACGAACTTTGATGCTCACAACATCCCATACTGAAGTCAACACCAATCATCTGTACTAATACCACCTTTGATATTTAACAACAAACTAAGATTCCATAAAATCAGAAACTGAATCAAAACTGCATTTCATCTTTTATCCGAAAACAGAAACAGTTGATAAATCATTTATTTATAAGATTATCAAAAGCAATATAATAATTTAGATTGGAATCCTCGAACGACGGTGTGTTGCCGCTGGTGATCAGCCGCGGAGCAACACCGGTATGCCGAAGCATATCCAACTAAACAAATGGGGCACCCAAGGCACATATCGGCCTAAAGGTATTATATCCTGTATACTACCTAAATCTCCGCTGGACTGCCGCCACCACCTCTTACGCAACCATCCAATCTTAAAACATTTTATTGAAAGGGGTCATAATACTCGACACCCTTATAAACTTTTATTCCCCCATTTACTTGGGCAGGAATACTCGCAAAACCAACTCATTTTTCTCAAAACCCAAAACATTTATAAATTCATTCATTTGATAAGTAAAATCACTTAGCTATTCTGAATATAGAATAGCAGAAGAATATTTGCATAAAGAGAATTATTTAATTCAGCGATATATAAAACATTTATCTATTTTGAGCTGAGAATAGGGAAAACCATACTTGCATGAAAAGATTTAAAATAAATATCACTTGAACAATAAGTGATGATAGAGATACTTGCCTTTGAGATTTAGCAGTTAGTCACACTCGCAAAAACATATATATTCTGACATTCTCTCTCAAAACATCTCCATCTTTCTCTTCAACACTTTACTGATATGCTGCTCCTGCGATTGCTAGAAGCCAAATACCCAATACCATTTTATCTTACTCTTTATCCAACGTCTTATCCTGATCAACTCGAATGATCTGCATCTATAATTAAAAGATAACACTTTAGTCGTCTAAAACGATAATTACTCGACGAACTGCGCGTCAAAATCCTATCGTCTACCCATACGATAGCCCGCACATAATTATAACAGTCAAACACAAGAATTTTGACTCACAAACGCACGTAATTCATATAGCACATAAACACATAATTCACGTATCGCATAATTCATATAACATATGATTTGGTTCGTCAAAACATTTGACTCAGCACTTTTAGAATCGAAATCGGGTCAAAATACGTCTTTTTGGTAAATACGCGGCTCAGAATTAACTTGCAAAAGAAGCGACCTTTCTAAACAAAAGGATCCGGGTCTCGAAAGTATTTTTAATGAAAGCAGAATATTTTTCTGAGTCTAGAGGCGTTCGATTCGTATTAAACGAACGAACGGTCTATTTTCTAAGAATAAAATAAGAATAATTCAATTAATAATAATATTAATTGAATATTCAATACCTTTATATAATTTTAAAAGCTCAAAATAATTTTTAGAATATTATTTGGCTCAATTATAAATAATTACACTTCATTCAACTATTTATAAATAAAAGTAATTGATTAAATGAGTTAATCAATTAATTAAATGAATAAATAATTAATCAAAACAAATTATAAATAATTGAATCAAATTATGATTTTCAAAAATAATAAAAGATACTAATTTGAAATTGAAATAAATATTTTAGAAAAAATTTCGAAATAACGTCTTTGTAGAATGGACTTTTCCCGGGGTTAGATACCCTCAAAATCAATTGTAAACAATACAATCTAACTATACTCTAATAAAATCAATAAATTTAAAAGACATCATAATATATATTTGCACATATAAACACGCCAAAAACGAAAAACATGGTTAATAGTGACTTCTACAGCAACTTCTAAAAATTATGTAATAAATATATAAACACTAACATGCTATAATATACTAAAATATGAAAGCAGAAATTCGAAATCGTTACCCAAAATAAATTACAATCACCCCGAAGAGAATATTTGATGTCCGGAAAATATCTCCAGAAAAATCCGAAATTGATAGCGATAGATATATACACACTGAGATGGCATGTGGAATAATCACCGCCTCTAAACTCTTTTTTTATGCCCCGAAAATAAATTAAAACCGAAAATATGCTCCGCAAATTTTCTTCTCAAAACCTTGCAATATATATACCTATGCGTAGGTATCGAAGCGCTGATCGTTCATATATATAACAATTGAAATTTGGTTATACGGTTTGTAAGATATGAATTTTTGAAAATTAAAAGTAAATAAATATGTACGATAAAGAGAGACCGAAGCGAGATAGAGGAGACGTAAAGGAAATAGAAGGAGAAAGGGATTGCGGGTAAACAAATAAAAAGGGGGGGTGGTTTGCCGGTGTGGGGGGGGGTGTGGCTGGTTGATTAGCTTAAACGTTTTTTTAACTAAAAATTAAAACAAGATTTAAACAATTAGCCCAAAATTAATAATTAGCTGTAAATAATATTTAATCAAATAAATATAAAATTTATATCAAAATTTCCCAAAATTTATGAATATTTCAAAAATATACAAATATAAAATATTTAAAAGTCCCACGATTTTATAAAAATAAAAGTACAATTTTTTTGGGGTTTGACGTCCCGATAGGGGCCCGATCCGATAATTTTTATGAAACCAAAATACTCCTAAAATCTCGGAATATTTAAAAACTAATAAAGTAAAAATTTTATAATTTTTAAAACATTTATCAATCGCACGTCATATCCGCATTTTACGATTTAAAGAACAAACGTGCGGGTAAATATAACCCGAAAAATTTCTGAAATAATTTTAAAATTCTCAAAATATTCAAATACTAATAAAATATAAGTTTCATGATTTTTGAAATATTCTGGAATTTAATACTGAATTTACACTTATATATCGGATCAAAAAATAGATTACTTAGCCGCTAAGTAACTATAAAAACGATACAATTTAATACCAGATTTGGATAATTATCAAAACTGAGCTTCTTATAAAACACCTTATGAGAAAATAATGTAAAAAATATTCCGTCTCTCGAGAATACGGGTTTTATTTATCTACCGAAATGATTAGCGTATCGAAAATTTTGCGCTGGGACGCGCACGGGTCAAACCGTACTCCGGATTGAAAAAGTTAAAATACGGAAAATGTCCGGAATTACTAGATTAGGTTAAGGAGTTTTCCGAAGAGTTTCAGGTTGTAAAAACGCATAAACGGTTGAAGTTGGACGATTCCCGGCTTTATAAAATAATTTTATAATTACTCAGAAAATAATTATTAAATCTATAAATCCTTATAAAATCATTTAACACTCCAAAAATTATCAGAAAAAATACAATAATTATATATACTTTATTCTGGACATATAAAAATAAAAATACTTACACTTTATCACATATAAACACCCAAATATAAATACCAATCATGAGATAATTCATCAAAATTCCCATAATAATCATATAATAATTAGTTATTGATAAAAATAATTATATGATATTTCCCGAATATTATAAAATAATTTAAATTTACCGATATAAATAAGATCGGCTTTCAAATAACTTTTGAAACTAATACATTTAAGTAAATATTTTCAGAAATTAAGAAGGATCGATATAACACTTAACATTTAGCACATAACTATTTAATAACACAAACTCGTCAAACAAGAATAAAATATCCACCATTTTATTCCTTATAAATCATAAAAGCACATATATTTATATTCAAATAATAATTATAATAATTTTAAAAATACGGAATATTACAGACAGGGTGAAAATCAAAGAAGCCCTAAGAATAAGGTTAGAGAGGTGAGTGTTTTCCAGCCTAGCCACACTGCAACTTCTCAACAAACTGTAGTGCTTAAAAAGGACTTAAGCTCATTACTAGTTGCATCCTCCCAAAAGGATGTGACTATTGAACAAAGCTTTCAGCCAAGAGCACAAGCCAAGAGAGTAAGGGACTATAACTCACCCCAAACTTATGCCAGAAAGAAGAAATCTAAACCAACCGGGGATACATAGGGAACACACATAGTGCAAACTGGAGCTAAAGACCCAGTCACTACACCTTCTCAAAGTTAGATTGATGTGGCTCCAATAAATGTGGAGTCACAGCCAAAATCTTTAACAATTGAAGCACCTGAAACACCAAATTCACCCACACACTCACTGGATGTTGACATGATCAGTATATTACTTCCAAATTCTCCATCTTTAACTCTTGTGGAGAAGCCAAAAATCCAAGCAAGTGAGCATCATCATTTAGATGATTTGTTGGCTCACTTGCCATTTCTTTCTGAGTCCGTTGAGACATCTGTGCCTAAATTTTCATCAATCTGCACAGAGTCTATAATAGTCTCCACTCCAAACTCATTCATTTCTTCTATCCCGATGGATATTCATCATCCGCCGAGTAGTGATTGTATCCTGACGGATAAGACTAACAGCAGTCATCCGTTGGATAGCCATTCTACTATCTCGATGGATATTCATCATCCGTCGGCTGTCTCTGCATAACTTTAAATTTCTTCAATTTTTACAAGTGCAGAAGACTTAGTGGTAGTGCAATCACTCTTAGGACTGAGGGAAGGGAGTGAATTGAGTGAGAGTCTGGGTTGCTCCCAGGAAAAAGGAGAGATAATGAGTGAACAAATACAGTCCATTTCTTCAGGACTGGCAAAAGTGAGTGAGATGAGTCCCACCTTAGATGGTGAAGGTGAGGGTGGAAAGCCAAGCGGAGCCCTTGATGCAAGAACAGAGAGATCATGAGAGAAATGCAGGTACAGGATAAGTAAGGGTGGACATCATTGTTAGTGAGTCAATGAATGTCAATGAAGCAAACAGAGAGGAACTATCTCAGCATAGTTAAGCTGTTATATATTCCACCTCTTTGGATGCTGAGACATTTACTCATCCTGTTCCAGCATATCAATTTTTGGCTGGACAGGGCAATGAAAATGCAGAAAGGATGCTAAATTTGGTGCACACCGTAAATGTGGTGAACACCACCCAATCCATGCAAAGAGAAAAGGATGCCATCACATCTTTGCCTTCTACAGCTTGTAATGACAAAGATTATGAAGCTAGTTGATCAGAACAATTTTTGGTGATGATATTTAAGAGCAGTCACTGGGCATAAGGGGAGAAGTAGGCCCTAGTTCCAGATCTGGTATGCCATCTTGGGCATTTTTAAAGAAATGCGATGAACATTATTTCAAGACCACCCTCATTCAACTCATCAGTCAGACACAATCTGCTCTTCAATCAACAACAAATGCCAGAACCAAGAAGCTTCTACAAGAACACCTTGCTTCTCTTTAATTACAACAAATCCAAGGCTTTCAACACAGTCAGAATGTCACTTCTATCAAAAATGAGGTTGATCAAATGAAGAAGGACATTTCTGAAAGATTGGATGCTAAACTTCCAGAACCCATTATGATTGATATTAAAATACATCTAAGGAAGAACTCTGATCTTGCTACTCAAGTGGATTTCTTGGATAAAAGGATGACTGGTATGGAAGCTTCTCTAACAGTTATCCATCAACATCAAGCACAGCAAGCAGAGTTGCTTCAAAAGCTAGTGACAACACAAACCTTTTCCTCTACTCTACTTGCTGATAACAAAATGGGGGAGAAACAAAGCACTATTGTCCCAATCAGTCAAGAGGGATCAAGAAGTGAGGGGGAGCAGAAAGTGCTAAACATCCAAGTCAGCAAAGTAACTGTGCCAACAATTGCTTTCACAAAGCCACCCTGCCATGGACAACATTGACATGATAAATCTAGCAGCAGCAAAACTAAACACAGATGACAAACGGCTAAAGATTGATGTAGCAGCAGCTGAGAAGGAGTTAAAAGCAAAATGGAGGAAAATAGATGCAGAAATTTAACAAAAACTTGGACCAATTTAGAAGCCAGACAAAACATTCATTTATCACTCTCAAGTCAAGAATATTTATGTGAATGAAATGAGTATGAATTATCTGGAAAAAGGCCAAACATCTTGCATCAAATCTCCAAAAGCAGATCTAATCATGAAGCCTAAAAGGAACTACTCAAAGTTCTCAGACAAAAATCTTATGGATATTGTGTATGAGACACCTAGGCCAGATGAGAAGAATCTGTTGGCTAGGTCAATTGCATTTTACAAAGATCCAGTAGATTTAGCACTCAAAAGAAGATCAGCCAAGATTTACAGAAATGGTAAGGAAATTTGTGTGGTGGCTGGACACCCTATGTTTGTGGAAACTAAAAAGGAAGAGAAGGAAAGAATTGTTGGAATTTACGGATGAGCGGAAGCGTGAAATAACATTTATTCCGTAAAAACCATATACCGCACATATAGAAAAACGTATAAAAGGGAAAAACTGAGGAATCGTAACCATACCTTGTGAATCGAAGCTTTATAAAAATGGAGTGCTAGCAGTTGTTCCTCAGTGTGTGAAGCACTCTACCGGTATCCACCAAGAACGATCCTCTTCGATGAACCTTTTTATAAAACTGAGCTTTTATAAAAAATGGAGTTTTTGGGAGAGAGAGATAGAAGAAGAAGATGGAGGCTAGGGTTTTCACAAAACCAAAATTGTGTGTTATATCAAAAAGAGCCATCCATCTCATTCTATTTATAGGTCTCTCCTAGGGTTTTATAATATATCTTTATATATATATATATATATATATATATATATATATATATATATTAACCCCCACATTTTATCTTCATAAAATGCTTTAATAATAATTAAAACTATTTTAATCATTATTTCTTTTTCTTAACTATTTAGAAAATAATTCTCTCTCTCATTATTTCATCATAGAAAATATTCTTTTATGGTGTGACCCTGTAGGTTCAATATTATGCCGGTAGTAGAAATAAATAATAATAAACTTTTATTAATTATTTACATGAATACTAAAATTCACTAAATATAATTAACTGATTAATTATATTTATTCTACATCGTGAGTGATGCTTCTCAACATATCGCTACTATCCGGATAATATGAATTCACTGCTTAGAATACCAAGAACCTGTCAGTGAATAGTTACCGTACAATCAATTCCTTCTACCCTCCAATGTCCTGATTAAATATAAGGCATGGATCTTGTGTCAAGCCTATCTAATTTAATCATTTGCTTTCCCATTCACTATGCTCAGTTCTATGTAAATTAGAAACTCCTTTCTAATTTCATTCACTCTGGCCAGAGATTCCTGAACTAGCATAAGTGGATCAGCTTTGAACATTCTCTTCCTTCACTGGAAGGGGTAGATCCTTTATTGATCATACACTATCTTCGTGTACAAATTCCTATACCCAGTAGAGCCCTAATAATTGTCCCTGGAGACTAAGAACTAAACCAAAGCATAGTTCAGTGTACACAAGAAGACTATGATGACCTCAAGTCTAAGGATACGTGTACAACTATCACTATGTGAACAACTGCTGACACGTGAGTGAACTCCATCAGTTGTTCAGCTGTGCGAGTCATGTTCAGTGAACTTATTCTATAATAAGCACCTACATACTAGCTATAGTGTCACCACACAAATATCTATGAGAACAGACATCCTTCAGAATGAAGCAAGCATAGTATGTACCGATCTTTGCGGATTATTAATGTAACACCCCCAAATCCGGGGTCGGGGATCCGGGTTGTCACGAGTTCCATTTCCCTTAATAACACCCAATCTTAATAAATAATCAACTACTCTGTACTGTGACCCCATAATAAACACACACACCACAAGTTATAGTCTCAGAGATGAACACTCAAAAATAACACAAGTCCTTATATTCCACAATTATAAACCGTTACACCTTAAAAAGGTTCTGAATAAATTTACATATTCCTTGCCATTATTATAATTCATATTATACATAAGTTTGGTTCATCAATAGTTGAAAACCTAGCCTATTGGTAGCTCCTACCTCAGCTACGGCGGCATCAACGCTTTCAGAAGACTGCAGAACATTTTCTAACCGCTTGCGAATCGGGAGCTTGGTCCTGTTCATCTTTTCTATCTGTTGTTGTGTGATGAAAGAAGAAAGCAAGGGTGAGCAGCAAGCCCACCAAAATAATATGTATAATGATTAACAATATATGAGCCTTCTCATAGTACTCATGAAAGTCTTGGTCAAAAAAAATGAACCAAGTTTGATATCTTAATGCGATGAAATCACAAAATATTCAGTATATATACATATATACTTTTCAAAATCTTGGAAGTCCTCTTCCATGCATAATATACACAGAGTTCCAGTTTATAACTGTATAAAAATATCGTTGCAAGGTGATCTCATATATCTACCCTTGTCTCAACGTTTCTCTGAAAATCTTTGATATGCATAAGATAATCATTAACTAGATATAAGTTGAAAATATGAAGTTATAAGATACCCCAATATACTTATATCTTTTTCAAATATTACTTGAACTACCACCGTTCAAGTTATAATCAGTTCAAAAGTTCATCACATAGATGAGACTACAAGACAAGATTTGAATAGATTCAATCTTTGAATATCATTATAAATAATGAAGTTACGAGATACTTCATTAAATCCCGATATATATATATATACACCTATATATATACATTTCATACACTCCTTCAAAACCTCTGTTATGAAAATTATAAACAGAGTTGCAATATCCAATGAATTTGGAAAGGAGAAAACCTTGGCATAAACCTGATATCTTGCTAATTAGGCAAAGATACCAATAACTAACCTTTTCTACTAGTAGATGGACGAATTCCCCACTGGTCATCACCCTGGCCGCAATAGGACCTTATGCTGGACTGCCACTCAGCCACTTACGCATTTGATGGACTCCCACTGAGCCACTTACACTTTCATGGACGCCCACTGAGCCCATGTTGCTTATGCCGAGTCAAATAGATGAACTTACTTCCCGAACGATGGGCAAGTAATCAAGATATTTTCTCAAAACACAACCTCGTTGCGAATGTAAAATACACCACTGAGCCGGATCCCTCAAGTTTTGAACGAGTATTTAAATCCCCTTTAAAAGGAAGATCTTAAGTATAAAAATGAGTTTTGGGATCCGCTCTAACTTTTAAAAATCATTTTGAAGACTCGAAAATACTTTAAAGAGTGTTTGGAGTAATGCTGATTTAATGAAATAAATCAGTCCCAATATATTAGAAAATATCTGAATATTATTATTTAAATAATATTCCCATAAAGAATAATCTTTATAAAAATAATTGAAGTAGAAGTTTTAAAACTAATACTTGAAATGAGTATTAAATAACCAAAGATATACTTATACGAAAGTACTATCTTTATTTGAATAATCAAAGATAAGTTTGACTATCGACACCTTATTCTTTAATAAAATAAAGAACATATCTCAGCAAATAATCGGAGTCATAGATCCTCAAATGAATATTCAAATAATATTCATTAAATAATATAAACTGAGTCATAAGCCCTCGAATGAATATTCAAATAATATTCAATAAATAATATAAAAGAGTCATAAGCCCTCGAATGAATATTCAAATAATATTCAAATAATAAAATAAAAGGAGTCAAAAGTCCTCGAATGAATATTCAAAATAATATTCATTTAATAAAATAAAGAAGTCATAAGCCCTCGAATGAATATTCAAAATAATATTCATTTAATAAAATAAAGAAGTCATAAGCCCTCGAATGAATATTCAAAATAATATTCATTTAATAAAATAAAGAAGTCATAAGCCCTCGAATGAATATTCGTAATAATATTCATTAAATAAAATAAAGGAGTCATAAGCCCTCGAATGAATATTCGTAATAATATTCATTAAATAAAATAAAGAAGTCATAAGCCCTCGAATGAATATTCGTAATAATATTCATTTAATAAAATAAAGGAGTCATAAGCCCTCAAATGAATATTCGTAATAATATTCATTAAATAAAATAAAGTTATCGAATAAACCTTATTCGATTAATAGTTTTAAAAACTATATCAATATATATATATATAAATATATATTATACTCGGGAGTCTCGCCTCCCGGTTTTAGAAAAAGTTCACCTTTTGATCCCCTATACTAAGAGTATACGCAAATACCGCTTATCTCTAGCATAGGTATTATCAACTGAATCAACAGATATATGTATCAAGAATACGAAACAGGCATGCATATATACCATATCACATGCAACAATATATCGCAAGAATTTTCTAATTAACCATCATGCATCTATCGCAAGATAATGCATATACATATGTATACATCACAACAACAGTATAACGGGTAGAAAACTTACCTGAGCGACTGGGGGTTACAAATGGCTCGGGACGAGTCTGGTAACCTATAAACAACAAGTAAGTTGGAATTAAACCAAAGTCACTTGTAAATCTATACTTTAACCAACTTAGACTCTAACGCTTGCTTTGCGCTTACTGATTCTCTTAAGTCACTCGAGTACCCTCGGCTCCACCATTTTTAATAATTTAACCATTACGAGTTTTAAGGCGATTCCTTCGCGAGTGTCTTACCAACTGCCTAACACACTTAACATAATTTTTTCATACACTAATTAACCCTTTAAGGTCCTTAACCAAGGTTTCAAAGTAAGGCGAGGGGTAATGGTTCGGTCGCGAAACGCCGTTACTTAAAACGGTCATTTCTCCTAAACCGTACATCGGAATCGAACGAACTACATATCAAAACGAAGCTCGTAACATGAACTATCTAAAAATGGCAATGGTAAAAACCTAGAAGGGAGTTCTCGGGTCCTAATGTTATGAACAAAAGCAGTCTAAATTAAATCGGACATTATGACGGCTATGTTTACGCGATTTCCCAAAGTTTTACCATTCCAAATCATATCAATCCAACTACCAATCAACAACAACTCAATATACACATCAATGCTACTGATTTCAGTCATAATAATCTCAAGGATATCAATCCAATCATATATTATAACATCTCCAAATTCAACTAAACTACTTAACAATTAAGCTCGAATCATGCTTATCATTCAAATTACTACTCATCCATCCAAACCATCTCCAAACTTCAACATTCAAACTTATTACTAAAGGGTGTGAAGATTTATACCTTACTTGGGAGGTGTTAAGTTTCTAGGAAGCCTTAGGGAGCCTCCTACAAGCTTGATCTTTCCAAAGAAATCAAGAACACAAAGTTAGGCTTTGAAGTTTCTAAAAGTCCGATTTAAAGAACTGTAAAAATGAGGGTCTTACCGTGCTTATTTGGAAGATACTTGTGAACAAGAGTTGTAGGAAATCTCAATACCTTTCCAACGAGCTATAGAACACAACTTTTGAGTGAGTATTGAAGGAGATATGGCAGTTTGAAGTTACTGGGTTTGTTTTAGCCGAGAGCTTTCTTCTTGAAATGGGAAAGTCAACTTCTAATTTTTGTGTTTTATGATATTTGCTTGGTTGCTTCTCCTTTTTGGCCTTGGAAAATGTTTTAGCTTTTTACCATGGTAAATTTTACATGGCCCAAAATCAACCAACAAAACAAAACCCCTTGTCATGCTTATGTCATCTTGCACATGTCATAATGCTTCCACTTGTCCACACCTTGTTGGTTTGATGACATCATCATCCCTAACCTCCTTGATTAACTCCTAATTGCTTGCCTAATGACCGCTGATCTATTATACGGTTCGCTTAACTTTCATTTTCGTTTATCGTTTGAGGGATCATACCCGGGATCTTATTACTTAGGTTTCTTTAACCTTTCTCAATATATTATATTCCTTTCATGATCCTCTCTTATAATCCTTGAATTTAAATCCTTTTTATTCTGTTACCTTATACTCAATTCTTTCTGTTTCTGGTAGATTTTCGGGAAAAATCAAAGTGTTCGGAATTGGATTCTGACGATCTTTACATACACTTATATACCATATAGAGTACTAATAAAATCTCAGAATATCCATAACAGAACCCTACATAGTGTGGCATGAAAAGTTTTCTCATTCAAAAAAAACACTATTCATAAGGGTTTCAAAAATTTCCAAAAATTGGGGTTATTACAGTCTCCCCTCCTTAAAAGGATTCCGTCCCGGAATCAGATAGAAAATGAATAGAGTTACTTTCTTAGCATTACACTTTCTAACTCTCAAGTAAATTTTCCCACATTGTGGTTCTTCCATCAAAGTCTGAATAGTTTGATATCCCTTCTCCTAAGCACTTGTTCCTTTTTCAATCTATAACCCTTCCGGGTTGCTCCATATAGGTTACGTCTGGTTGCATGTCTATGCGCTCATATGCCCCTATTTATCTGGCATCCGAATTACACTTCCTTAACATTAATACGTGAAACACGTTATGACTTGCTACATGTTCTGGGGTAAGGCTAGCTCATATGCTAACTTCCCAATACTTCTTAATATATCCAAGGGTCCGACAAATTGTGGACTTAGCTTTCCTTTCTTTCCGAATCTCATCAATCCTTTCCAAGGGTTTCCAAGGGGATACCTTTAACAACACTAGGTCCCCTACTTCCTATTCTTTGTCCTTTCGTGTCAAATCAACATACTTCTTATGTCCATCTTGGGTTACTACCAGCCGTCCTCTGATTAGATCTATTATATCCTTGGTCCTTTGGACTACTGTGGGTCCGAGCATCTTGCGCTCTACAACTTCATCCTAACATAAGGGAGATCGATATTGTCTTCCCTCAAGGATCTCATAAGGCGACAACTCGATAATGACATAAGATCTATTGTCGTTAGAAAACTCAATCCGTGTTAAGTGATCATTCCAATTTCTTTCAAGTCTATTGCACAGACTCTCATTATAGCTTTTAGCATTAGAGCTTTTGCTTCTCAATACCCATTCTTTTCCAGTTCGTAATCGCTACTACCTTCCGTTCCTAATATTATACTGGTTATACTTTTGCTCGTTAGCGTTCTATAACCTTTTAATAACCTCGTCAACCTTAGTATCATGAATGTGTTTCCATTCCGCATACCACCACAACTTTACTACTCCTTTTTCAGCTGCTTCTATCTTCGAAAGCTTAGTCCTTCATATAGAAGTAAAATAATTTATTGAGAGATCACTATGATCATGAACACTTGTTACATTGCATAGTTAGTACAGAAGGTGGCCAGCCTTTAGTACTTGATAAGCAATTAAACAATATATGGTATCCTACTAGGCTTCTATCACACAGATAGATAGTCATTCAGCAATACCTCCCCTTCTGGAAGGGTTTTTCTTCTCAGCTTATATGAAATAAAAAGAAGAGAAAAGAACGAATTGAAGAGAATTGTATATGTGAAAAAAAAAATATACTGCCACCAAATATCTGGCTTGGAACCTACCTCTGAACTATAGAGGTTTGATATAGGAGAACAAAACATATGTGTATTTATATCAACATCAAGTATTATAGCATCGCATTTTACATGCTTAAATATTTACTATTCCATCCATCATTCTATGGACCCATGCTCTTGCTCGAGCTTATACACAATCACCTTTGAAACTCCCTCGACATCGAAAATCGAATCTGGGTTTTCATTCTAGACATCACCGTTACTAAAATTCTATGCTTGCACTGCAACCTTCCTCGTATAGTAATACGACTCTCTATTGATAAGAAGGAATAAGTATTCAATAGGTAGATAATCGACTTAATTAGTCTATCAATGATAACTTATACATCACCACAACCCGATTAGTGGTACTTAATCTCAAGATACATTCCAATACAACTCTTACGGTTGTAATTAATTGGCTCATTACCCGCAGAATCATTCCTGCACTACTAGGGTCCATCATTGACCTACTGTAGTCATTCATTTTCCATGAAGTCTTAATAGCTAACCATACGGAGTCCATACATCTCGTATCAAATTCTTCTAAGGAGGTAACATGATCACCGTTCATGATTCATGAAGAACACTCCTGAACTTGACGTACATATGACATGAAGCAGATAAAATTGCAGAAGAGTTTCAATGAAAGCAACGATAGCAGGTTGATACCATTATTAACCATATGTCTTTATTAGGAGAC
Source organism: Apium graveolens (assembly GCF_009905375.1). NCBI lineage: Eukaryota > Viridiplantae > Streptophyta > Magnoliopsida > Apiales > Apiaceae > Apium > Apium graveolens. The sequence continues at coordinate 50,944,524 of NC_133654.1, forward strand.
ATGAAGCTCAAAGGTTCATTTAGTCCTTTCGTAACATGGTCCTGGCTTATCTTAAGATATGACCCTCTAAGATAGATAGCCCGCTCACGGTGATTACAAAAATTAATCTTTACACAACTACTATCACGGTTGAGTATCGCACAATCATCAGAAGGAATGTCAATCTTCCACACCATAATACAACCTTCACAGCCTTAACCATTATCACTATATTCCTCTGGCACGAGTGCCTATAATTGTCCTCTTACACTTAAAGTGTCGGCCACCTCTTTGGCCTTTCCTGATAGTAAAATTTCCTTACAGTAAATGTCATTTTAACCACCTCCAAATAATTTTCTAACTCATTTCAATCACAGCTTATGTGAAGATGTTTTCCTTAAAATCTGATAAGTAAAAAAAATATCACCATTTTTCTATAAGTTATTGCCTCAGTCTTTAGAGGTTAATCACTGTCACGACTGACTCTCAATCATACTTAGAACATCTTTTATCTTAAGTCCTAATTGCCCTGAACAATTTCGACCATTACTGGTTCGATCCATACTTTCTCGTGGTGTAACACGTGCCCCACTTGGCATCATTATAATTACGTCACATTTCCTTTATCAACATTTCTATTCTTGAGAATTTTGAATATTACCTTTCTCTTTGTAAAACCTCTAAGGTTATCCTCGAATCGTTCCTCCTGTATTCCCTAGATACAGGGCATATCAAGATACCATTTATTAATACCAGAATCATTGTCTATATACTTCTGGGAAATTTCTCCACTGATTCTTAAAGGTTGTTATTACCTTAATCCTTTCCAATTCATACTTTCAAAACTAACACTATCCCTATTAAGGGTGAAATTCCAACCTTTATGCATTCCCCGAGGATTCATTATAAGTTACCGATGTTCTATCCTTAATTCCACCTTTAAAAGGTACATGCATCCTTCCATGGATAAATCAAGTCATATATCCCTGATAAGGGTATCTTATTCAATCATTCCCACCTCGATAGTATATGCCTAATTTCACAATAACATCTGTATTCAAAATGAGGTCAATCAATATGGCCTCCAAAAGATAAGAACGGTTATCCGCTTTTCTTGCCTGATTCAGTAATGATAACAGGGATGTTCTAGAAGATGTTTATCGTGTTCAACGTGAACCTTTTAGTTCTAACTACTCATTTACCTCTTTTATTTATCTCAACAGTCATCTCAATGTTGGGATATATTTCATACCTGGCGTCTCCCTTTCTGGGTATCATGCCCCCGGTCTTACACTTCACATTCTTGAAGGTCACTTCCTTCATCCAATTTTCCTAATTTCTTACTTTCTTGTCTCCTTAGTCCATCCGTGTTTCCTTATTAATCAATCAATCTATCTCAAATTTTCATCGAATATTGTCAACTTCAAGGGAATTAACTTTACATATCGCTTACGCCTTCAAACCTTGAATTTATCTCATGATCAGTCACCATCGCGCTGATGATGACACACTTCTCTATATTTATTGCAAGGGTTTCTTAGGGTTTCCCATACCTAACTCCCTTATAACTTCTCAACTCTATTTCCTTTATATCCCTTTATACTCCTTCCCTTTTCAGTCTTTTATTTTCGTTTCCATTACAACCATTACATGAACCAACACAACATAAACATTGCTTTCAAACATCCCGTCATTCTGGATTCGTGTCCTCAGAACGAATCTTGACAACTTTTACAACTTAGATTTATAATTCATCATACTCGTCCGCTTTTGTTCTGGCTCTAAAGCTTTTACACTACCTCCATAACCTTGGGAAGTACTTTCCCGAAAACAAGTGTCTGAACTTTAATCAGTTTATTATAATCTCTTGCTCTGTGCCTTCCTTGGTCTTTCACCAGCGGGTGGCCTCTCTCTTAGGAGGGTAAGTGACAAAAACAGTCTTTTGTGGTTCGTCAATCATTCAGAATCTCAAATGATTCCTCTATTTACTTTAGCCAGGCTCTTGCCTCGACTAGGTCAACCTATTCCTTGGAACTCTGAGAGCTTAGAGACTTAAAGGTCCTGAAAGAATTTCCTATCGCATTGTTTCCTCAATGTGGTGGTTGGGGATAATAGTCTAAGTTCTGTCTAGACAGGTCCATAAATTGCCGTATAGGAGTACCGTCTCGGGTCTCCTTTCCTTACTCGACTTTCTGTTTCCTTAGTATGAAATGTTTCAACCTTCTCCCATAATCGGGGTTATCTTATACATTAAAAACCTTATTTTCTACTCTATTATGTTATGGGTTCTTTCTTTCTTGATGGCAACCTCCCTGACTATCACATTCAGGGTTTGCCCTAAATCTTATTCCTCAAACTATGGCTCTCATCTAAGTTCTCATCCTTAAGCTCTTGAACTTTCGGAACCCAAATTCTATAGGAATACCTCATTATTCCCTTATCATCTTTCTCGGTATTAATCTCATATTTATTTGTTGGCTCTCTGCCTTCATTCATCACCTTTTTCTGGCACAATATGCTCTTTTCCAATAATTCGGTCTCTATTGCAATCTCAAACAGCTTTTCGGTACCGGCTCCGGTTACCTTCACTTCTATTTCCATTTTCTCAAAATCTCTTATAAACTCTCTCAAAGACATTATCATCTTGAGTCTCTCCTTTTTACTAAGGGCATCAGCCACCACATTAGCTTTCCCCGAATGATAAAGAATCTCATAATCGTAATCCTTGATTAGCTCTGACCACCTCATTTGGCACATGTTGAGCTCTTTTCTGCGTGAAAATGTACTAGAGCACTTATGGCTTAGGTAATTCTCGCAATTCTCTCCATACAAGTAGTGCCTCCAATCTTTAGGGCAAAACTATTGCTATGAGCCCAAGCTCATAGGTAGGGATATCGAATTTTATATTCCCTTAATTATCTTGACGCGTACGCGATTACCTTGCTGTGCTGTATAAGAAGCACCCTAATTCCTTATGCGAAGCGTCACTACACTTCACAAAATCTCATTTTCCATCTGGCAACGCCAACATAGGGAACGTCACCAACCTTTGCTTCGGTTCTTAAAAGTTGTTCTCGCATTTCTCTGTCCATTCGAACTTCTCAGTCTTACGAGTAAGCCGCGTTAAAGGGGCTACTATCTTTACAAACTTGAATGAACCTCTGGTAGTGACCGGCCAATCCTACCTCTGGGAGTTGCCCTAACCATGGTCATCAATTCCTCAGTGGTCCTTTATTCATTCTTGTCAGGATCCTTCACGGGATCCTCCTCAGCAACAATCCCTTCTAGGACAACATCCTCAACCGCTACATCCTCAATATCAACATCATCCGGTCCTGCGTTAGGACGCTCTATCGGATCCACAATCCGATCTTCAATTAGTAATAAAACATCATCGCGCTGTTATTCCTCAACCTCAGGGTTCGGAGTCCCGCTACCATATACGATAACTAACTACGCTTCTATCACGATATTTATAAGGGTTCCCATAAGGGTTTTAACTGTCAGTACTACGTTAGGTAGCCCGACTATGAACTTGGCAAGAGTTCTTATTATCTTAGTTATTATCTTAACGTCACATCATCTCTGAGGTTTATAACGCTTAGCTCTGATACCACTTCTGTAACACCCCCAAATCCGGGGTCGGGGATCCGGGTTGTCACGAGTTCCATTTCCCTTAATAACACCCAATCTTAATAAATAATCAACTACTCTGTACTGTGACCCCACAATAAACACACACACCACAAGTTATAGTCTCAGAGATGAACACTCAAAAATAACACAAGTCCTTATATTCCACAATTATAAACCGTTACACCTTAAAAAGGTTCTAAATAAATTTACATATTCCTTGCCATTATTACAATTCATATTATACATAAGTTTGGTTCATCAATAGTTGAAAACCTAGCCTATTGGTAGTTCCTACCTCAGCTACGGCGGCATCAACGCTTTCAGAAGACTGCGGAACATTTTCTAACCGCTTGCGAATCGGGAGCTTGGTCCTGTTCATCTTTTCTATCTGTTGTTGTGTGATGAAAGAAGAAAGCAAGGGTGAGCAGCAAGCCCACCAAAATAATATGTATAATGATTAACAATATATGAGCCTTCTCATAGTACTCATGAAAGTCTTGGTCAAAAGAAATGAACCAAGTTTGATATCTTAATGCGATGAAGTCGCAAAATATTCAGTATATATACATATATACTTTTCAAAATCTTGGAAGTCCTCTTCCATGCATAATATACACAGAGTTCCAGTTTATAACTGTATAAAAATATCGTTGCAAGGTGATCTCATATATCTACCCTTGTCTCAACGTTTTTATGAAAATCTTTGATATGCATAAGATAATCATTAACTAGATATAAGTTGAAAATATGAAGTTACAAGATACCCCAATATACTTATATCTTTTTCAAATATTACTTGAACTACCACCGTTCAAGTTATAATCAGTTCAAAAGTTCATCACATAGATGAGACTACAAGACAAGATTTGAATAGATTCAATCTTTGAATATCATTATAAATAATGAAGTTACGAGATACTTCATTAAATCCCGATATATATATACACCTATATATATACATTTCATACACTCCTTGAAAACCTCTGTTATGAAAATTATAAACAGAGTTGCAATATCCAATGAATTTGGAAAGGAGAAAACCTTGGCATAAACCTGATATCTTGCTAATCAGGCAAAGATACCAATAAGTAACCTTTTCTACTAGTAGATGGACAAATTCCCCACTGGTCATCACCCTGGCCGCAATAGGACCTTATGCTAGACTGCCACTCAGCCACTTACGCATTTGATGGACTCCCACTGAGCCACTTACACTTTCATGGACGCCCACTGAGCCCATGTTGCTTATGCCGACTCAAATAGATGAACTTACTTCCCGAACGATGGGCAAGTAATCAAGATGTTTTCCCAAAACACAACCTCGTTGCGAATGTCAAATACACCACTGAGCCGGATCCCTCAAGTTTTGAACGAGTATTTAAATCCCCTTTAAAAGGAAGATCTTAAGTATAAAAATGAGTTTTGGGATCCGCTCTAACTTTTAAAAATCATTTTGAAGACTCGAAAACACTTTAAAGAGTGTTTGGAGTAATGCTGATTTAATGAAATAAATCAGTCCCAATATATTAGAAAATATCTGAATATTATTATTTAAATAATATTCCCATAAAGAATAATCTTTATAAAAATAATTGAAGTAGATGTTTTAAAACTTATACTTGAAATGAGAATTAAATAACCAAAGATATACTTATACGAAAGTACTATCTTTATTTGAATAATCAAAGATAAGTTTGACTATCGACACCTTATTCTTTAATAAAATAAAGAACATATCTCAGCAAATAATCGGAGTCATAGATCCTCAAATGAATATTCAAATAATATTCATTAAATAATATAAACTGAGTCATAAGCCCTCGAATGAATATTCAAATAATATTCAATAAATAATATAAAAGAGTCATAAGCCCTCGAATGAATATTCAAATAATATTCAAATAATAAAATAAAAGGAGTCATAAGTCCTCGAATGAATATTCAAAATAATATTCATTTAATAAAATAAAGAAGTCATAAGCCCTCGAATGAATATTCAAAATAATATTCATTTAATAAAATAAAGAAGTCATAAGCCCTCGAATGAATATTCAAAATAATATTCATTAAATAAAATAAAGGAGTCATAAGCCCTCGAATGAATATTCGTAATAATATTCATTAAATAAAATAAAGAAGTCATAAGCCCTCGAATGAATATTCGTAATAATATTCATTTAATAAAATAAAGGAGTCATAAGCCCTCAAATGAATATTCGTAATAATATTCATTAAATAAAATAAAGTTATCGAATAAACCTTATTCGATTAGTAGTTTTAAAAACTATATCAATATATATATATATATATATATATAAATATATATTATACTCGGGAGTCTCGCCTCCCGGTTTTAGAAAAAGTTCACCTTTTGATCCCCTATACTAAGGGTATACGCAAATACCGCTTATCTCTAGCATAGGTATTATCAACTGAATCAACAGATATATGTATCAAGAATACGAAACAGGCATGCATATATACCATATCACATGCAACAATATATCGCAAGAATTTGCTATTTAACCATCATGCATCTATCACAAGATAATGCATAGACATATGTATACATCACAACAACAGTATAACGGGTAGAAAACTTGCCTGAGCGACTGGGGGTTACAAATGGCTCGGGACGAGTCTGGTAACCTATAAACAACAAGTAAGTTGGAATTAAACCAAAGTCACTTGTAAATCTATACTTTAACCAACTTAGACTCTAACGCTTGCTTTGTGCTTACTGATTCTCTTAAGTCACTCGAGTACCCTCGGCTCCACCATTTTTAATAATTTAACCATTACGAGTTTTAAGGCGATTCCTTCACGAGTGTCTTACCAACTGCCTAACACACTTAACATAATTGTTTCATACACTAATTAACCCTTTAAGGTCCTTAACCAAGGTTTCAAAGTAAGGCGAGGGGTAATGGTTCGGTCGCGAAACGCCGTTACTTAAAACGGTCATTTCTCCTAAACCGTACATCGGAATCAAACGAACTACATATCAAAACGAAGCTCGTAACATGAACTATCTAAACATGCAATGGTCAAAACCTAGCAGGGAGTTCTCGGGTCCTAATGTTATGAACAAAAGCAGTCTAAAGTAAATCGGACATTACGACGGCTATGTTTACGCGATTTCCCAAATTTTTACCATTCCAAATCATATCAATCCAACTACCAATCAACAACAACTCAATATACACATCAATGCTACTGATTTCAGTCATAATAAGCTCAAGGATATCAATCCAATCATATATTATAACATCTCCAAATTCAACTAAACTACTTAACAATTAAGCTCGAATCATGCTTATCATTCAAATTACTACTCATCCATCCAAACCATCTCCAAACTTCAACATTCAAACTTATTACTAAAGGGTGTGAAGATTTATACCTTCCTTGGGAGGTGTTAATTTTCTAGGAAGCCTTAGGGAGCCTCCTACAAGCTTGATCTTTCCAAAGAAATCAAGAACACAAAGTTAGGCTTTGAAGTTTCTAAAAGTCCGATTTAAAGAACTGTAAAAATGAGGGTCTTACCTTGCTTATTTGCAAGAGACTTGTGAATAAGAGTTGTAGGACATCTCAATACCTTTCCAACGAGCTATAGAACACAACTTTTGAGTGAGTATTGAAGGAGATATGGCAGTTTGAAGTTGCTGGGTTTGTTTTAGCCGAGAGCTTTCTTCTTGAAATGGGAAAGTCAACTTCTAATTTTTGTGTTTTATGATATTTGCTTGGTTGCTTCTCCTTTTTGGCCTTGGAAAATGTTTTAGCTTTTTACCATGGTAAATTTTATATGGCCCAAAATCAACCAACAAAACAAAACCCCTTGTCATGCTTATGTCATCTTGCACATGTCATAATGCTTCCACTTGTCCACACCTTGTTGGTTTGATGACATCATCATCCCTAACCTCCTTGATTAACTCTATTGCTTGCCTAATGACCGCTGATCTGTTATACGGTTCGCTTAACTTTCGTTTTCGTTTATCGTTTGAGGGATCATACCCGGGATCTTATTACTTAGGTTTCTTTAACCTTTCTCAATACATTATATTCCTTTCATGATCCTCTCTTATAATCCTTGAATTTAAATCATTTTTATTCTGTTACCTTATACTCAATTCTTTCTGTATCTGGTAGATTTTCGGGAAAAATCAAAGTGTTCAGAATTTGATTCTGACGATCTTTACATACACTTATATACCATATAGAGTACTAATAAAATCTCAGAATATCCATAACAGAACCCCTACATAGTGTGGCATGAAAAGTTTTCTCATTCAGCAAAAACACTATTCATAAGGGTTTCAAAAATTTCCAAAAATTGGGGTTATTACAATTAATTACCAGTTAGTAATCCTATGACCGGGAACTATTTAAGTTTAGAGTTATCATCTTTTAGGTCTCACTATTATGATCTCATCATAATCCATAAAAAGCTTTACTCTAAACTATGGTATATCTTATTTAAACATTTAAATAGATAGAGCCCGTAATAAAAACAAAATAAGTCTTTTATTAATTATCAATGAAATTAAAACAGATTACATAAAAGTTATTCCTAAATCCTCATACGTGATTGGACTTAGGACATATCTCTTTCAAGAATAAGGAAAAAAAGAAGCAAGTTGCTCTGGATGCTAAGAATCTCAAACAAAAGAAGAAGCAAGCTGTTATCTTAGCCAAACTTCAAGTTGTGAAGACCACAACTGAGATTTCTGCACAACCATATATAGTTACTGAACCTCAAGATCAAAAATTGCAAGATGAACCATAACAGAAAAGAAGATTCAAATACAAGCTCCACTCCAAAAGAAAATTGGACTTTAGTGATGAGGAAATGGAAGACTATGTTCCCAAAAAGCCTACAACTTCAACTCAGACATCAAAACCCTCAGTGGTATTTGAAGAATTCAAGGTGGTGGATCCAACTAGGAACATTCATGGTGAGCCCATTATTCCTAACGATGAGCCAGTAGACTGGGATAGTTTGCCAATTCCTGAGCTAAATTTTCCTATCTTCAACAAGCCAAAGAAGATAAAGACTAGGCAAGCAAGAAAGTGAAGCCTGTGACTCTTAGATCCAAGACCCTAACCAAATCTCAATCTATAGTCAACAATGGAGATTTGCTTTACATCTGTGACATCAAGGAGTTCTCTGACATAAACCTCTACTTAGATAAATTGGAAGAAGTAAGAGGAATTGATGCTCACATACATCTTCCTGAAAGGCTGGTGTTTAAATATAAGGGAGGAAAAGAGATAATATGGCCACTTCACAGAATTCTTCTCGAAAGCCAAGCTATTCTAATAAAGATCTACTCATCTTTTAAAAAGAACTTTGGATACAATGTGACTGCAAGGAGATTAGTTCTAAAGAAGATTGAGGAGCTGAGGAGTAATAGAGCCAAAGATGCACTACCAAAAACTCTGTCAATTCCCTTCACAGGAAAGAGAGTTCATTTGAGGCCCTATTGGCTGATGGAACTTAGGGATGAAAAGGGAGAAAGAAAATTCTTCAGATTGGAGGACCAGTTGAGTATCTCTAGCAATGAAACTCTATTGGAAATGCAAGAAATGCTAGATCTCTCAGAAGCTGATGAACTTGAGTTCCACAGACAACTCAAAAATCAGATAGAAGAGAACAACAAGAGGCTTGGGAAGAAATCCAGACAATCAAGGAAACAGACTTATCTGCTCAGACTAGAGGATCACCTTGATAAAGATTGTGAGCAACTTCTTTGTACACTTTGCATTTTTCAATTTTCAGTAAATATTGTAGCACTTGTCAGTTTTATCTACTATTTCTATTCTGTATCTTTTGGATGTTTTGTTATCATCAAGTTTCTCTTAATCTATGGTTATAATTCCCGTAGACATAAATTGGGGGAGATTGTTAGGAATATGTTGTAAACTTGATGATAAATTAAACAAAACACCTTAGTAGATTTAACTTAGTGAATTTTGTAGCACTCGACGAATGATCAAATATAGTCCTGACGGATGATTCAATATAGTCCCGACGGATGATGATTTGACATCCATCGAGTGAGTAGCTTATGTAATAATAAATATTGTAGCACATTTCTGCAAACAACCTTGTGTAGATTCTGTAGGAGCATATGAGTCATGTTAACTACTTGTAGATATGCATAATAGGTTGATTAATTGTAAATATGAGATGTCTTGTAATTCTGCATAAGTGAAATGGAGTCAAGTGACAAATAGCTACCCGACGGATGATCAACAAACCTACCCGACGGATGATCAACAAAGCCACCCGACGGATGACAAGCATGTATCCGATGGATGATCGAATTCAAATATCTGTTGATAGTGACAATACAGTCACATGCGTCGAGTGTTTGCAAAAGGAATGTGGCATCCTGTTTAGCAAGGATTTGGGAACAAAGAAGTATTACCATTTCCATTCTATTATGAAGATATTCAAAGATGCTTGTGGCACCCCAAAACCCGGGGTCAGGAGTCTCGGAGGCCACGCCATCTAAACTCACACAACTCACACTACAGTATATAAATACTCACACTTCACGACCCCACACTTATCACACACACACACACTTACAGGTTATTGTCTTGTTAACGAACCATCATAACTAGAGTAATTGTCAACCATCAAGTGATATTTATTACAACCCAAAAGTAATTAATCTTACTGGGGAGTTACCTTTAGGTAAGGCTAGTCCGCCGGCCAAATATACGTTTCTTGTTTCTTACCTTACATAAGTCATACTTATAAATAAGCCGAACTATAAACAACTAAAAACTAATCCAGCTTATTCTGACTACCTGTGTGAAAGGCATATGTTATAGCCTATTTGTTTATTCGAGGATTTAACTCAACTCAAATAAGAATGTAATAAGTAAATAGTGGATCTATCGTCAGAGAGATCTCACAGAGTAACATATGTCAAAGGATTAAGTAACATTGTTCATCTATAGACTTGATGACTTAATTCACTGGAAGAAGCTCAAGAAATTGATCAAGCCTCAGTGATATAAATCAAGATTGTGGATTTAATCAAGTGACAGAGATCTCGTCAGGGTATCAATTAATTACAAGGATTTAGTCTGAAGAAAATCAAGAGTATCAAGGTCAAGGCATGAAGAAACGTCACGGAAGTTAGTCACTCATGAACCAGACAGTACATCGAGTGTCAACATTGAAGTGGTGGAATTGATTCGTAATTGACAGTGATTTTCAAAAGATTTTCAGAGGAATGGTTGCTGCTCAAGATTGGTATTAATTCTCTATTAATTAATTAAGCCATATAATTTAATTAAGAAAATAAATTAAATCTGCAAAGATTAATTTATTGATTAATTGAATTAATTGATTAATTAATTCAGAATTATTATTTGATTAAAATCTGTTTTAATCCAGCAAGACTATCTATTATATTAGGAAGACAATCGATATGACAATCAATAGTCATACCGAATGTCATGCTAGTTCATTTGGATTGTCTTGCCGAAAGTCCTACCAGTTCAAATGGATTGTCATGCCAGTTCATTTGATTGTCTTGCCGAAAGTCTTGCTGATTCAATTGGATTGTTTTGTTTACTTAAACAACAGAAAGCAGATCATTTTCAGAAGAACACAGCATTGAATATTCAACAGCAAAACACAGAACAAGAGAACCTGCAAAGAAATTATTGCAAACTACACAGATCATTTATTTCTATTATTTATTGTTAAATCCAATCCACTAGAAATACTTTTCTTGTTCTTGTGTAACTATCTAGCGGATCGAAATCCCTAGAACTTAATCTCAAATCGCTTTTAGCATTTGATCTTTTTTATTGCAAAAATAGAAAAAGTTCATGTCGAATTTATTCTATATTTGTAATAATTGATTTGAGATTAATCCCTTGTAAATGATACCGTTGTTGTAACACCTTTCAAGTTTAATAATAGTTTTATTTAACTTGAATTTTGTTTCACCTTTTTATTCTGCATTTTATTCGATTAAACGGTATTGTTTGTATTCTACCCCCCTTCTACAAACATATTGGGACCTAACAATTGGTATTAGAGCCTTCTGATTAACGTACAAATCAAGATCCTAGACTTTTATGTTTCTTTCACTCCTTGAATTTTTTATTCACTCAAAAATTCATAATGACTACACAAAAAGTTGGAACCGTTAAAATTCCACTATACGATAAAGAAAATTATGTTATGTGGAAGAAGAAGATGCTATTGTTTTTACAAGTTGCAAATTCCAAATATCTGGAAGTGTTAAAGAAGGGTCCTAAAATTCCGATGGTTATTGAACCAAAGGTAATAGAAAATGATGTGGTGATTACCAAAGCAAGAACTTATGTGAAAGATCCTGAGGATTTTTCTCCTGCTGAAAAAGAAGA